>NW_010323058.1:0-35517 GCF_000700745.2 Antrostomus carolinensis | reverse complement strand
TGCGCTGCTTCCGTCGTGTCTAAGAGAAGTCATTGCCCTGACTTGAAGGCGCCCTGACATCAACTTCTGCTGTCATCAAACCGATCAAGTTATTGATGAGAACATCGATCAGAGGCACGTAGGTTAGAAAGAGATACTTGTTGTTGTTACGCCGTATTCAAGGACAACGTGTCATTTTTGAATACTCCCTCTCCCTTGCCTGTGAGGAGGAAACATTACGGGGGCTGGCAGATTTTCTGATTGTTCAGCGAATATTTATCAACAGCAGAACAGATTTCCTCAGCTAGACAGAAACAGTAAAGACTAGTTCATCCTGTAGCCTGCCCAGAAGGTTGATGGTTATAAATCACTTTATTGACCCACAGCTCTGCCGAGCAGCCTGCGCTTCAGTGAAGCGAGCTATCAACACATGCTAAATGCAGGTAAGGGGGCCTTTCACAACAAAATATTGCTGCTGAACAAGCACGCTGCTTTCTCACAAAGCACAGTTTGTTTCCACTTTATTTTCGAAAGTCCTGGACCATTGAGACTTTTCATCTTTCACACAGAAGCTTCTGGACTGTGGTTGTACGCACAGGGCCTGTATAGTTGTAGGCATCTATACACACTTGTTTGTGTGTGTTTACACATAAACGCTTTGTAGCTGTAATTCCTCTGGAAGTTGCATCCATGCATGTCAAATACAATTCTCAGCCTAGATAATACATAAGAAAATAAGTTGTTCACCTCCTTATCACTGAATATAAATCATCCCATATAATTGATTATGGGTCACTGAGCCCATGTGGAGTTTGGTGGAACAAACCATGGGACAGGAGCACTTTGTGTTGTGGAGGCAAAACTCACATTAAATTTATTTTTGTCATCATTGCAACATCTAAAGATTAGAAACAGATTTGCTTTTTGCCTCGAATGTTTTTAGTGCAGAGTTTAAATTAAGGCACCTAGAAAACTGAGTTGAATTCTGTTTTGTTTTGTTTTTTTTTGTCACAGTGTGTTAACGGGAGTATTTTCTACGTAACTCTAGTACTATCCTTGGATCATTAATTCTGTAATTGGTAAAATCACCAATATTCAAAGGAAATGATCAAGACAAGATTATTTGTTAAATATGTTCTTGTTTTGTACACTATTGCTCTTTTGAACCTCCACAACATGGCATGACTAAATGTCAGTATTAATACAGGATGACAGCAAAATATTTAATTGAGTTTTATAACGTTGGGGGGGGTTCTGCGCCACCATTATATTTTATAATAATAAGTTATAATCTATTATTGTCTATTGTTATAAATTCCATATTATTATAATATGTTATTACATATTATTTTATATTTTATGTATTTTGTTCATATATATGTATATGAACTAAAGAAATTTGTAGAAATTTAAATGCCTAAGAGAATTATATAACCATCAGACTAAGGACTTAATAACTGGGGTTGTTTTGTTTTAGATTGATATGTAATACAGTTAGATAGGTTTTGTACATACTGTTTTCTCTCTGTCCAGTACCATTTCATCTAATTCTTTAAGATATTAAGAAGTTTCGTATGTCCCAGGCATGTTGCATTTTCTCCACTTGAGCAAGATATTGAAAAGATGAGTCAATGAGAGGAGAAGGTTGCACCTTCTGTTGGAGGTGGGAGAAGGAGTGTATATAATTATCTAGTTGCTCCCCAGAAAAGTGAAGCCACTTTACTGTGCCATCTTAGAGTAAGATATAACTTTGGTTTGACTTATTTTCCTCAATAGTATGAAAATAACTTGTGACAAGATCTAGTAATTGTACTGCAGTATCACATCACTAATGCCATCTTTCTGGCCCCATGTATCTAGAAGTTAGTCAGGTGACGGGTAAGCGGTTGTCCAAGGTCTTAGGTATGTTGTGAGAATCAAACAATACATGGACATGCAATGCAAAAGAAATATGTCCATCAGCAGAGTGGCCTCTCTGACTTTCAGAGTGGCATCTGCATGACACATCTGCTTGGAGAGGCTTCTGGCCATGCAATCCAGGAATGATTTTCCTTTTTTAATGGACACTATAGAGCTTTCACGCTTTGCTCCAGCTTTGCTAATGATAAGCAATTTCATAACGGCTGTAATTCTTGACACAGATACTTGTTTTATCGGCACAAGGTGATAAAGAGTACACACTGATTGCATTGCTGCAATTTTGCTGTTTAGATTCCACACTTCACTACAAGATGCTGTTCGAAAATCATCAAGAAAGTGCTTGATGTACAACAGTGCATAGTATTAATGGGCAAACATCCAAGACTGGGTGCCTCAAACATCATCCAAGCTTACCTGAAGCTTCTTCAAATTTTCTGTGTCTCAAAATAGGGCAGGGATGTTGAAAGTAGGTTTTCCTGTAAAATCTTTACTTGTGATTTAATTTAAGAAGATAATTTCAAATGCTGTTTTCCCATAGAGTATTGAGAAGGTATAGTCTGTTATATGTTAAATGACAAAAATATGAAGGCTGCATTCATATCATTTAATCTAAGTCAAGAAAATGCACCAGAGGCAGGAATTGTAAAATGGTGTAAAAAACCCCTAAAATACTAATGTCCATTCACTGCAGTTACATATTTTTCTGTGCTTGTGTACAAGCCAATGGATTTGTTCTTACTTCCAGTTGAAAGTTACAACATTGATTTCAGAATTGTCCCTACATACCTATCAGTACAGCTGTGTTGCATAGAACTAAGAAGTGTCTTGATGAGTCTTAGGAAGCAAGGAAGAGCAAAGCACTGCAACGTGTTTTCAGTATTTTTTAGAACTGGTCAAGTCTATGAAAAACAGATTTATAGAACAAATGAAAGTAGGATAATGTATTGCTTTTCTGTTTTCTGGCATACAGTTTCCATAGGCTACAAAATATTCATATTGTCATTGTCAAATATTCTGGGCCACAGTGAGCTGTTATTACTGATTGCTGCACAGTATTAAGAACAAACCTATGGTTTCACTATGTTCAAGGAAAAATTTTATTACAGTTAAATTTTTGACAGTTAATTGTGTTCACTTTTGACATCTTGCACAAAGATGAATTTGTGGGGTTTTGTTGTGGGTGGTTTTTTTAGTGTTGTGTTTGTTTGTTTGGGTGGGGTTTGTTTGGGTTTTTTTCCTGTTTGATATCTGACAACTGGAGGGAAGGAAAAAATCTTTAGAGTCCCATCTCCTAAAACAGTTACAAAGAGTTCTGGGAGAAAAAAGAGGAAGATATAGAAATAATGAAGGTGTTGCCATATCTTTGTTACTGCTGTAAGCACATTGATTCTCGGTGTTATGAAATCTGCCAGAGAAGGGCAATGAGATACTTCCCACTATCAGCTGCTCTGCAGGACTTTGTTCGCTTACTTCATATTCCACAGAGCAGTGTTAATAATCGGTGTTCAGAGAAAGATTTGCCCGTGCCTTGTTCCAGAGCCAAGCATACTCAGCGTTTTGCAAAGCAACAGCACTTTTGGCTCAGTTCTAAATATTTTGAAATTTAAGTAAGCCTCAAAATTTTAAGAGCTTTTCTTCAAACTGTACTGTGTGCTTCAACACACATTTTGTTGCATGCTGCACAGCAAAGCCTTTCTGCTATCTCACCGCATTAAACCAGAGGATGTTAACCAAATACTTTCAGTACCTGGGAAATTAACATTTTGTTATTAGGATTCACCTTCCTCATAACTTACACCCTTGTGTGGCTTCAGATCACCAGTGATAAAGGTTTTCCTCTGTAGAACACAGAGAACACAGCTGGGTTCTACATGGCTCTATTGTTAAAAGTTCACTATAGTGGGTGTGTATACTTCTGTGTGGAATACAGACAGCAAAGGATAAGCTTAAATATAGCTAGATGTAGAGATATATGCACACACACACAGATATATATATATATATGTATGTAGGTTTAACCCAGAGATTGTATGGAAATATGAGGAAGCTGCAGGCTGTTCTTCCAATGCAAGTTATATAAACAGGAGTTGGGAAAGACCCTCATTTGCTAAGTTATGCTTTTTTTTTCCAGTAAAGCGATTAAGAGAAAGAGCTCTTGCTTAGTACATGTATATTTTAGTATGTGTTGTTACTATTTGTCTTTAAAATGTTTTGATGATATATACATGAATTGCTTTTATAAACTTCTCTGCTTGTAACATCTAGACATATGAATGATTCCCTGAATATCTTATAGAAAAACATGAAACAGGAAAAAAAAATCTTGAGTATTTCTTATTTGAATACATGTCTGAAGAATTGTTTTTTATCAATCTTTAAACATTCATCTAAGGCAAATAATTTATTCATGCTTAATAGAGCATCCAAGACTGTTGCATGTTTCATTAACTGAAGTCTGAGTGACTTTGTTTGCTATAATAATACTTTACATTTATACAACAATTTTCATTCAAAAGTATTTCAAAGTGCTTTGCATAGTGTGTGTATATAAGGGATAAATTAACCAACCAGTAAATTAGAGTTACCTCTGGAGTGAAGCTCTGCAGAAACTTTGCATGAGAATCTTGTATGAGTTTAATTTTTTTTTAAATGACATTTCATTGATTTCAAGGAAGCAGAGCATACATTTGAATTAAACTGTGATTTATAGAGGGGAAAAGTCTTACAGGTAGCATACTTGACTCCAAACAAGAAGTGGTCTCTGTTACTTACTTCTGCCACAGACCTCCTGTCATCTTCAGGCAATTTTCTTTGTCTGTTCTGGGCCTTAAATAAAGTCAGGATAACTAAGCCTTATGAGGACCATCTACAACTACCTGAAAGAAGGTTGTAGCGAGGCGGGTGTGTGTCTTTTCTCCCAGGTAACTAGTGACAGAACAAGAGGCCATGGCCTTAAGCTGCACCAAGGGAGGTACAGATTGGATATCAGGAAAAATCCCTTCACTGAAAGGGCACTGGAATGGGCTGCCTAGAGAGGTGGTTGATTTGCCATTCCTGGAGGTGTTTAAAAGAGGGTAGATGAGGTGCTCAGAGATATGGTCTAGTAGTGGACAGGTATGGTTATAGAATCATAGAATCATAGGATGGTTTGGGGTTGGAAGGGTCCTTAAAGATCATCCACTTCCAACCCCCCTGCCATCAGCAGGGACACCTTCCACTAGACCAGGTTGCTCAAAGCCCCATCCAACCTGGCCTTAAACACTTCTAGGGAGGAGGCATCCACAAATTCCTTGGGCAACCTGGACTCAGTGATCTCAAAGGTCTTTTCCAACCAAGCGATTCTGTGATTCATGTACACAGTTAATTACTTGAAATGCAAGTGAGTCACAATTAACTTTAGCTGCCTTTTAGCAATGAAAAAGCCCTCTACCACTGATGGTGAGCTAATTTGCATTATACTGTGTTTGCTGTGTGATGATAATGTAGTTACTGAAGATCACCTGCCATGAGTCTGAACCATCAGTTATGTATCCCAGAAATAATACTTGACTTATTCCAGGTTTTGACAATTTTGATTATATAGCATGAATGTCAAACTAAGGCTGTTTCCCTGTCTATGCAGCAGTAAACACAATGTGTTCAGATCCTGGTTGGGATTTCTAGGTGTGTTCAACAGAACAATTTTCTTCTTTCATGTCAGAAGATAGTCACTATAAGCATGTGCATAAATTGAGACAGTATTCAGATCTGTAGTAAAACCAAGAAAAGATGTATTTTTTTAGCTAAAAAACCCAAAAACCAACAAAAAAACCACCACAAACCACCATAAAAAAAATATAACTTGGCCAGATTATTCTCCTATGTCATGAATGTAGAGCACCACAAAAGGTTTCAGTCTTTTTTTAAAAAAAATTTATTTTTTCTTGAATTGAGCTGGTATCATTGGAATGTCTTGAAGCTAAACAATGTAAAGTAGCAAGTTGGTCAGGGTGGATAAAGTCATCTACTGACATGGGATTTTTTCTTTCAGAGTTGGCAGGAATAAGAAAATTCTTCAAAACTAGAACAGGTGGACAACTATTTGCATGTCTTATGACACTCACGTTTCTCCTGGCCTCACCTCAGCATACTGCTGCAGTGCTTGCAACCACCTCGCTGTGCTTTATTACAAATCTATTACTTTTTCTCAACCTGCATTTGGCTATTCAGTAGTTATTTCTAACTCCTACAAAGAATAGTACAAACTTCACAATTAATTTCAGGTACAGTGGTGCAATAAATTTACAGGAATGACTGAAGGTGTAATAGGATGTTAGAATTTGCTCCACAGTAACATCAGTGCAGCTGCTCACATGAGTAAATGTTTGCAGAAATGAAACTCCCTTTCAGTCTCACTTTCTGCAATGAATAGTCATCCAAAAATCCTGGTGGTGTACTCTGCCCTTCTGAAAGCAAGTTGCATAAGTGAAGAGTATGTTTGTTCTATATACTTAAGGTTCCTGTCAGTACAATATAACAATACTCATCAGGATAACCTTTTTTTCGTTGTTCACAGTTACTGGAATAAGTTAATTTAAGCTTTTTGGCATCAGTGGTAATCCATATGCAGTCTGATCAGGCTGTTAACTTCACTTAGTAACCCCAGAGCTTACTTCAAAGTACTGTGTTCGTGCTGAATGTGTTCCCAATTTTTTCTTTTAAGAGGCACAAGATAACTTCAAAACACAAAAATCTGACTGGCAGTGGAAGAATTATCCTCTATTAAGTATCAACATTAAAAAACGAAACAAAACAAAACAACTCAATAAAGACTTGTAATTCCTCTGTATTATTAAAATGGTCTACACCCAGAATAAATTCATTCAAACATGACTTTTTTTTTGTAATGCGACTAGTAACCAGCTATATCTGTTTAGTGCAGCTTGCTGTGTGATAACGTAGGAGGAAAGAGCCCCCTAATGGCTTCAATGTACCTAGGAAAAAAAAAATAAAAATCACTTTCTGTGAGTTCAAGCTGGAAAGCAAGGCTAAATTGGTTTCAAAAAGGAGATAAAAAAGGAGATGCTTACACTGTAAATTTTTAACGTGGAAATGAATAACATTTTCCTGAGTATAAGGTTAACTAGTTGTTCGGGCTTCTGATTTTATTTTGTGTTTAAAAAAAAAAATAATGTCTGAATGTAATATTCCCTTTGCAAAAATAAATACTATTTAGCATTATTTGGAGTTTCATAGTTAGAATGTAACCTGAATACTAACAGGTCCTAATCTGGAGGGAATCATATCACTGTCTTTGAAATCATAGAATTAGCATGATTTTATTTCCAATCACAAAATTAAAAGGTGTCTTTAAAGAACACAGGTATAGTAAACAAGACTTTTCAGAAAGAAAAGAGAGAGATGAATAAGAACTGTAGGAAAGCTTTGAAGCATAGATAAAGGATTATTTTTGCAAGTCAAACTGCGTATGAAGTATTTTGAGGCAGGCCTGGTAGTGAATTAGGCATCCAGTTATCTTAGCTCCTTATAAAATTCTGTCTCCATTTGGTAGATCTATCTCTCAGTCTTTCTTACTGTTAAAATTTTCACTCAGTTAATTAAAATGTAAAGAGCTTATCTCCAGCATTTATGGACAGATTCTGTCACTAACTCCGTAGTAAATGGACACAGTCTTCACCTGTAGCCACATTTTATGGAGTAAAATAGCACTCAATGAAAGCTAAGGTGGCAAAATGTGCTTTCAAGTGGTTTTCTTGATACCTGGAAAGAATTTCGGAAGGAAATATTGAAATTACTGACATAGATCAATTGTCTATCTACAAAACAACATAGACATTATTCACAGAGGAAATAAAAATAAATAAAAATGGCACAGATGCTATAATTTAGGTTAGCCTTTGGTTTTGGCTCATCAGTTTACTTCTTGTTTTGCCAGTGCTTATTAACGTAATATATTATAGAAGACGAAGCTATCTCTTCAGCCTTGCATATTTTGTTTAGGTGATCACTTAGGCACCTCTTTCCTTCAAATTATTGCTAGGTTGTTTTTTTTAAAAAAGCTATATATGCCTAGAGGTCCCCAACATTTATAATGTCTCTTACAAATTATAAATAATCATTTTGGTAACTGTGGGAATTTCACTTAACATTTGGGATTTTGAGACATCATTAAGTATTCGAGTATGGTGTTTTACAGAAATTTATAAATTTATCTGAGTAGAGGAAGATAAGAAAGTGGTTTTCTGTATTTGTGATGTGTTTGTCGTTGGATTATCCAGGTAATAGCACGGATTATAACCAGGTGCATACTCCAGCAGCAGTAGCCTGCTATGGGCAGTTTCTTAACTGGACAAAGCATTCAAAGTTTTTCTTGACTGGGTGCAAATCTGATTAAATGCTTGGGTTGATTGACTGATGCCTCTGCTTCACTCAGAGAGAGTGATCAGAAGAGCTGGTATATGACAGATTCCTTTCAGTTTGAAGCAAGAAGCAGAGTGCATGAACTGATGAGGAGCGTGATACAGATTATCAGAACTGGAAGGAATGTGTTACTAATGAAGTGACAGCGCTGTCCTCTTTGCATTGTGTTCCCCTGGCCTGTTAACCCTGAGTCAATCAACTTCCTGACTTGCTACGTGACCAAAAGCTGGGTTATTTCTGGTTTAGCCTATCACCTTCAGGACACAGCAACCTATCACAACCTATCAGCAAAACCATTGCCAACACAGCCAAAGGAAATATGTAGAAAGTTTATGTAGAACTAGGCAGTTAGGAGACAGTGGTGTCAATGTCACATCAAAACAAGCAATCAGTCCATGGGATGGCTGCTTCAGACACGCAGCACAGCGTAACAGAACATCCTAGGTTGCATATTTCAGGTCATAAGCCTTGATCTTCTCTTTGCAGGCAGAATGTTAGCAGTAACTACTGTATCTATAAAAAGATGGCAGTCTAATGCCATATTATTTAAGGCAGATCATGTTTGCACTGCAGAGGTAAGCTTGCAGTTGAAAGACAGATACTGTTTCAAACTACTGACAAGCACTGAGATATCTTCCAGGTAAATATTCTCTTTACCTGGCTTCACAATATGTACAATAATGCATTAATAATACGAGAGAGCTTGTGTGCTGTTATTACTCCAGGCTGCTTAGCATGTGTGGGACAAGTTATATATAAAACATCACACAAGTAGTTAGCAATCATCTTTTCTGGCTGCTTTGTTCCTATTTACTCGAAGGGTTAAGCATGATAAATAAAATGCACAGACCAAGTCTTGTTCTTAATCGTCTTCAGGTGTACATAATATTTGATACGTCTAATCTGTGAGTGAAAGAAAAGAAAGTGTAACAAACACATCCTATAAAGAGATGCCAAAGCTTGTATTTAACATGCAAGATACAAAAGGAATAATTCCTTTTTTAGCTGCTCAGAAAAGCAAAGGATTATTTCCTTACCTGGAAAATCACACTCTCGTATATCATCAGTACTATGTGACCTAAGGGGGCAGGATGATTTTTTGTCTTCCACAATAAGCCCTTCTTCAGAGATGCAGAACATTAAGAGATGTAATTATAAGCAAAGTGAACTATTCCAACGTCCAGTCTGTTATCAGTTGCACTGGCTTAGAGCAGACATCCTCTTGCAAATGAAAAAAGGTAGCTCAGCAAGTTGTCCACTGAAGGAGCTCGACACCAGTGTTATCAGGCACCAGCAGTCACATACTGATGCTATAGTGTGAACGTCTCCCTCTATTGCGCGCTCTCTCTCGCTTGCTCTCCCTCTCGCTCACCCTGATGTTCACTCAGCTCTGAGTCTGAGCTCCTGCTGCTGCTGTAGAATCAATCCAGCCTGGCTGAATCTAATAGGCCTCTGTTTAACCAGCCAATCAATAGCACAGATTCCACTGCTGCTCCCCAGGGTCTTTTCCAGGGGTGGTGCAAACAATAAGAGTTTGGCCAGCAGTTTAACCAAGTATTTTTCATTATTTCATCTCCCTTAAAGAAAAATTCTTTAGGAGAGCCCAGGTTCAGCGCTATCTTTCTCTCTGTATTTTTTCATGAGAGTTATATAAACATGCACATTGTACTACACCAGCATTCTGAATACTTTTAAATTTTTACCCGTGCTACGTGCTTTAGAATACATATTAAAAAATAAAAAATAAATAAAGGAAAATGCACACACAGTCTTTCACTATGCCTGATCAGAAATGAACCTGCGTGGCAAGCCTCAGGCTTTGTGTTGTGAAAAATCCTCTAGTAAGCTTTGTGACTTAGACCTCTTTATGGCAAGTGTAAAAATTAAGCACAGACCAAGAAGCAGGAGGACTGTGCTTCACAGACTGTGCTTCTGATCTCTGTCATCTTGAACTACCTGCACTGTTTATGTTTCAGCTTGTATGATTTTTTTTTCTTTTTTTTTTTTTTAAAGAATCTGTCTGTATGGAAACAATATAGAATCAGATACAGGAGGAACTGGAGATACAATATCTATTCAGCAGCAGATTCACATGGGACAACTTTTTTCTGCTAAAACATTGATCAAAACTAACTGAAACATCAAATTAGCAAAAAATAGATGTTGTATTTTAAAAGCACACCCTATCTTGTACTGCACTTTGTTCCTCATGTATGCAAGCAATAGACTGTCCTTTAGTAGCTAAACAACAAAATTTCAGGATGGATATTGTGCAAAGTGAGTATTTTTATCACAACAAACTGACATCCTTTTTCCTTTTTTTGTTTGTTTGTTTGTTTGTTTTTAATTTAGGGGCACAAAGTGATAAGAACATTGATTTGCAACCTGGTCATTCTGGTTGCAGTTCAGAATTATAAACCACCTTTCATACTGAAGCAAACTGTGGGAAAGCAGCTACCATACTCCTGAGTGCTGAGGGCAGGTTTCATCAGTCACAGGTACTTCTGCACTGCAGCATATTGATGCTACTATATTGCTGTTCTATCATTTGCAACAGCAACTGTAAATAAAGAACAACACCGAGGGTACAGTGTATTTGGTGGTTTTCTAGTGAACATAGTGTCCCATTCCTGGTAGTGCCCTCATATATGATTATTGCAGAAATTTGTGCGATTGCTGCCAAAGAATCCAGAAACAAAATGAGAGCTTTGATTTTCTGCTTCTTCAGTGTTTGGACTGTCCATCAGTCTAAGGATCTCTCAACACATTCATTTCATTAAGACCTTATGCCTGGGATCCTGTCTTGAGAGCTGGAACTTAGTTCAACTATTTATTCCATGGCTAAAATTGCCTCCTTAGCGAGTTAGCATAGGTCAGACCTCTTACTGAAGTATGAGCACTGTAGTCCACTGTCAGAATCTGACATAAGGACATAAGCAAGTAGGTGTACTGATAATTAAACTAAAGTTCTTTGTGACAACCTGGCTGACAGAGGTTTCTACTTGACTCACAGGATTTCTTGTGTAAGCTCTTAGGAGTGCTCAAAAAGGGTAGTTCCTTTCCAGTCCCTTTATCAGAAAATCCCCATTGAACACTTTTACAGAGCCCTATTTATGGTCTACATAACCTACCTAGCAATCCAGGTTTCTTGGATAAACACAAGCTAGTGCTACCAAGTCACCAATTTTCTGTTATTAGTCTCTTGAAAATTCTAGTCAAAGACTGAAAGGGAAAGACAGCAGGAAGAAAAAGACCCGCTATTAAACTGGAGTTTGCAACACAAGAAAGAAATATATGATGTTCATAAACAATAAGAGATACCACTAAACTTACTCAGAGGTACAGAGCTATCAGAAAAACATTTCTGTTTATTCTGAGTGTTTACAAAAGAGTATACATAACGTCATATAACAGCAGAAAATAACAATACATTTATGCACTTGAATCTCTTTCAATGCACACATAAAAAAAAAAAATCCAGACAACAACCAGTGAAGTCACAATATCCACATCAAGTTCAGCTCATCCATTCTTAATGTGTAATATCACAGTATCAACTAATAATCTCTGATTGCTCAGTTGCATATTGAATACCTCAACTGCAGCCTACAAAATATATGTAGCAGATGTCTCAAGTGTTTTGAGTGGTCTGCATCAGATGAGTGATGATCAGGGATAAAGAAAAAGATTAAAATGCATAAATAAAAATGAACATGAATAGAATTATGGCCATACAATTGTATGAGTCAAGATCTGGTAGTGAAAGTTTGGAAAACCTATATAGTCCCATATGTTGGAAGAAGGGCAATTAGGGTGGACAGCGTTCTGCTCTTGGAGGGAGGATGGGAGCAGGGAGGGGTACAGCAGTGCAAAGTTCATGCTGGATCTCAGTGAGAAAGGCCCAATAGCAAATAGTGTAGTAAGACAGCTGTTTAAATAAAACAGAATAAAGAGGACTATAGAAAGTAAATCTTGCATCCCTCATGTGCTGTCAGCGTTTCTTTTGTGCAGCACAGACCATGAATGGATTTCCCTACGACACACTGTGCAGATGCCATCCATGGAGAGGTTCTTTTCTCCCTCCCATGCTGTTGTGCCCTTTATTTTGTGTAACAAACAGAATCACATCCTGTCTCCTGACAGGTTGGGATATTATCTCTGCCATAACACGCACCAGCATGGCCCAGGCTGGCTCAGGGCATGCCAGCAGGCTCCCTTAAAGCAGCTCCTCATGCTGACATATGGGCAGCTCAGGCCCTAAGCATGGGGCCCAGTATAGCAGACATGGCTTGTCAAGGATCACTAAAAATGTGGAATACAATGTCTTCCACAAGGCTCCCAGTGCAGATGGGAAGAATACTGTTGCAGAATTTGGTGTGGAGGGAGCTCGCTTTCCAAATACCCTTCTGAAATTTTTCATCCCAAAAAAGTCCCAACTTTCTTTTCTGCAGTTATATGTGAGGTACGATTACAAAATTATACGTTGTGCAGTTTGGTATTTTAGGGCTTCGGTTTTGCTTTTCAGCTGAAGGCAGGACGGTTACAATCACATTTTTAAAAAGAGGATGACTGTGTAAATCTCAGGAACTTGCCTTTTATGTAAAGACTGAATTAACAATTTAAGAAATATTTACAGACATTTTAATTGTACTTTGAAAACATAAATGTTGACACACGGCTGTCTACAGGGTAGCTTTAGGTGCTACATATGCTGTGTGGAACTTGTGTGTATTAGAACACATTCATATTGAATATATGTGAAAATATCTCTTTGGCCTTCATGTCTGTAGTGGAGTATGATAAATGGTTTTAAGGATGTATAGATACAACATATTACAGCATGATGATTTAGGACGGAACAAGTGTATCTTTAATGGATAATATAAATGGTTACTATCTAGATAAAGAGATGTTTAATATTGCAGTGTTTAATATTGAGACCAGTATTTAAGCTTGAAACCTTGAGCTGAGCAATGTCAAAGTGGTTTAGAATAAAAGGCATACTGTATGTGCTCTAGTATGACTGCCTGGACATCCACTTGTGTTTTGTTTTACTTTGCTTGGTTTGGGGAAAAATAAGGTGCATTTATGTCATAGAACACTTCTGTTTGTGAGTGCTGTGTTTTTATATAAGTGTAATACTCTGTGAGAAATTGTTTTTGTATGTGCTTTCTAGAAACCTCATGATTCCAACAATAATCAAGGTACTTCTTCTGCAACTGAGTAATCAAAGGAAAGTGAGAATATACAGCTCTGTAAGACTAAATCTTGTGAACATCTAATGATGGAATAACAGATGTTGCCTATTCATAGAGGTGCCTTTGGTGGATTCCCTCATGACAAAAATAAAAATAAAAGTCAAGGTTGTACATTTTACACCTTTCCCTGGAAAGAATTAATTAAAAGAGCTTTCTACATTGAACCTAAAAACTGGTTCTATTAACTGCACAATTGCTGAGTGATATTTTACTGATATAGTTATCATTCAGGTTTCAAGTCCCACCAAGTCTTAACATATTCTTAAAATCCTCAAGCTATTCACCTGCTTAAAATTGAGTGCTGCATACTCAGGTATGCAATGCAGAAACCTGAAACATTATTTATAATTTTACTGATACTTAGGAAAGTCTTTTTGCACAGATGATGTACAAAGCCGTCTTTAAAATTTGTTTTAAATGCTTGAATGTAAATACAGGGATATTGAAGGTACATTTTGTAAATTTTATTTCATTTTTCCCTAGAAAATTCCCTTTCAGATCCTGAAGGGCATGCTTAGTAAAGAAACCATGATCCAGGCTATAAGAGATAAATAAGATATATAGCTTCTTGTGTTCATTGTAGTATTTCTCATAGAGTAGGTAAATATGTTACAATGTTGCTTGAAAGCTTTCCTTTCATTTCAAGCTATAGGAGCTGGTATTTAAGTAGACACTCGATTCAGTTTCTGAATGCTGCAAAATAAGAGAAAGTAAATCTCCCATTTACTAAAGACTTTGACTTTAGCCAGGAAAGTTGTGTATACGAACCTGACACAATAGAATACATGTCCATAAAACACAACATACCTCATTTTCTATCTGAATGCTTTAGTGAGCTTCAGGATGAACATTGCTATAAAAATGCAAACTAATATAACTGAAATTATTTATTATCATCACTGTTAATATTTATTGTATTACAATGTTTCTAGGTCAGACAAGTAATTCTCTAGAAGAGACAGTGATTGTCTATTGGTGAGGGGCAACATTCTTCTGAATACAAATCAAATGTTAAGGTGTAGCCTTTCTAGGGCTGTATTTACCTTCTGCTTCTCCATGCAAATATTAGGATCATCCATTCCAAGTTTTAAAATGCTTCTCTTGGAATTTACCAGATCTACTTTAAATTCATATCTGTCTATGATGTATTTAATACAATAGGAATTGTTCTTTTTCCCAGACTTCAGAACCTTCAAAGGGCCACACTGATGTTATTGAATGAAATAGGCTGTACTAGCCTCCAGGCCAGCTGAAATGGAAAAGCTCACATCCATACAGCTGAATGTTTTTCTTCTCCAAACCAGCATGGCCACCTCCAAGCTACCTCTTGGAAATGTATGTGACAGTTTATGAATTTTGCATAATCCTTGTTTGGAAGAGTTAGCCGAGGCCAGAACTTTTTTAGACATTTAAAAAATACAGGCAATTTCTGAATTCATTTATGCAAATTTCCCAAATCCCAGGGTGATACAATTAAATTTCTCTGAGTTTTTAAGTAAGATACAGAAAAAGTAATGACTGTATTTAAAAAGAATGGGATCTTCATGAAAATTCACAGTTGCTATAGGGCCTCTAGCTTCACAGATTAAATATTTGCATGGAGACCCAATTCTCATTGCAAGTAGTTTCTGTTCCCTAAAACACTGACAGTAGTGAAGTCTGAAAGTGACATCAGTAACATGTATTCATCACTAAGATACATTTAATCTAGCAGTGTGACCTTCAGCCACTGACTGCAGATCCCAGCATGCTAGCTGGTTTTTGGTTGGTTGGTGTGGGGGATTTTTTTGTTTGGTTGTTTGTTTTTTTTTAAGTTCAGAATGTTGTTAAGGGCAAAAATGAAATGCTCTCCTCCCATGCCAGTCTTTGCCCCATCTTGTGTCATTCCATGCCTGTATTTTACAGCCTTCTAGTCTCCATTTTCCAAGGGCTCTGCTATCATACCGGGCTATCTTACATCATTATGATGTAGTTGTAAGTACCTAATTCTAAACAGAATTACTGTTTGTTGCTACTATGTTTATAAAACTAAAATTGCACTGTACAGAGATAAGCAAAAGAAATGAGCCATAGACACCTGGTCAAAAAAAAAAAAAAAAAAAAAAAAAAAAAAAAAAAGCTGTATAGGCAAACAAGCTAAAACAAAGCTGGGGTTTAGACAAGCCCGACACAGCTCATTTCTGAAGAGCAGCAAATTTGATATAAAGTCTGAGGCCTGTCACTAACAATGACAACACTGTATGATGGGCCTGGAGGTTACAGAATTTTTCTCACAGCGCATACTTCCATAGTTTTATTGTTCTTGATACTGAAGTCTTGCAAAATAGATGTAAGTTAACTGTGCTGTCATTGTCTTCAGTTTCAGTTCCCAAGTACAAGAGACACATAGTGAAAGATCTTTTTCTAAGACAAAACGTAGTGCAGCTGCCTCAGAAAATAGTGAACTTCTGATGAGGAGAAAAATCTGGTTTTATTAAGGATCAAAAGATGGAGGCTTCACTGATGGGGCTGTGCTAAGCAGTGTTGCCTCACAAGGCTTAAAAATTCCAAACTGATAACAACACTGAAAGGAGGAACTCAATAGTACAAGTGCTGGTTTCGCAGGGAATTAGGAAAGTTACTTTTCCTGCAGTCACAGTCACTAGGGGACCATGTCCTACATCATGTCATGAGGTGGGTGCTCTTTGCCTGCACACTCTCAGCCCTTCCTTATTATGACAGGGTTCTGTTGAGCGAGAATGTTTATGTGTTTTGATTGAATTCACATTATTTGGTGCTTGGTAAGAATGAGGAGTTTGTTGTGACTGGTGTATTATGTCCATTTTCATACCTTTCCACAACAAATTTTTAATAACAATGTATTTGTAGATTATGTGGCTTGTCAGTTTACAATTTGTACTGGTTTTTAAACTGATGCCATTGTTTCTTCTGAGACATATGTAAAGATTAAATTTCAGAAGAAAATGTATATTGAGGAAAGTGTTGCTTTAACTTAGTTTATTTTTTATTATTGTTAGTGGTACTGCAGTAACATTCAGGAGTCTAGACGCTATACACTATACAATGCTAAATTGCAACACAGTAATTTACAGTACAAATAATTTTTAACTGAAATTTTTTTTACTGCACAATGAGGAGCAAAATATAATTAGTGTTATAGCACACGTCTCTCCCTATGCATCTGTGAAATATTTATTGCAATTTGCCATTGAATCAAGCCTGCAGAAATTGGACTATGCTTATTTAAAAAACAGATCTTCCATTATTTTTTTTGTTGGAGTTTCAAATTCTGACAAAACATGCCTATCAAAGAGAATTAGCTTTAGCCTGTGAGATTCCTGTCATCCAATATTTAGACTCACAATATCCAAATATTTTTCTACTGAGCAGTGAAGACAGTAGAAAATACCTAAATGCTCCAGGCACAAAAAACAGAGATCCTGATAAAACACAGCTAATACTCAGAATTGAGCTCTGTATTATACCATCAGTTTGAGTATGAAATATGTTTTTCCCAGTGTATGCCTGAAAAAAATCAAAGACATGAATACAAACTATAAACGAATGTAATTCTTTAAAATAGATTTTGCATTTATTTCTCCAGCTTGCATGGAGCAAGCCCAGGAAAACTGTATCCTGAATTGCAAATGGATGGCAGAATGACACTATTGTTGAAAATAGGGCTTAACCTGTGAATGCCACCTCACTATAAAAGTGAGGTGAAAGATAATATGCGTAGTGGGCCAGTGCATTTCCTACTGCAGGTAATGATGTGTGTTATGTAGCAGAAAAAGCTGTAGCCAAATGGCACAGGAGAAACCAACAGCCATCCTTCACTGCAAGTATCCACTAACTTTGTAATTTTTGGGCCCATTTTCAGTATCTTTACAGTTTAAGCTAGTTTGATGCTTGGAAGTTTAATTAAAAAAAAAAAAAAAAAAGTAACAAACCATTCTTGTTTTAAATAGAACCACCTGCCAAATGGAGTAGAATTCACCTGCCAAATAGGTGAGGTGACAATATATTTCAATATAGTAATAACTACTTATTTAAAATGTATTTAATACTGAGAAACTTACAAATAGAATGTTGCAAACTTTTCTTGAACCACATCCAGTGACTTCTGTCATTGAACCTGAAATATAATTAATAGTAGTGAAAATAAGATTCATAGGATTTTGCTTAACAGACTATATTTGAATTCTAATTCATCGTCATGTAATGTTTATTGTAAGAAAAAAAAGACCTATTTTTGCTTTATCAGGAATATGTAGCAGAAAACTGACACTTGCCCATCAAGAAAAATTATGGAAGTTTAGTAGAGTTTCTAAGCTGCCTAGAAGTCTCTCTGGAGTTGAAACCTTAATCAGTTATGATGGATTTAAATTTTAATGTAATCAGAAACAGAAATGTTTCTCCTTTTGCGGTAGAAGGCAGAAGCATAATGACTAACCCAGAAAAGTAATAGGGATAAGATGGAAAAATAAAAGTAATGCTTAATATGCGAGCTTTTTGCTTATTCTGCGGAGACAAAGAAAATTACTGAATTTATGTTTATTTGATGGCTTTGTGATTTAGAAGTTGTCCCACTGGATGCTGTCCAGCTGACTGCATCTTTACCTTCAGCAGGTTCTGATATGTTTTCTAGGAGAGTTCTTTCCTTCTCTGAAGCAGCATTGGTTCTAATGGGAATTCTCATGTTATGTGTCAGGACCTAGAGTGCACTTCCCTCATTCTAAGAGTTTAGTTGGCTGCTTCCAAAGCAGCTTGCTGAGTGGGAAGAGCTGCTTTGAAGAGCTGGAAGAAGCCTGCCCCCTTCCACCACCTTTGCTTGGCACCTACCTGCAAGCCCCCATGCAAGCTATACTGTGCCTGCACTGATGCTGCACCTGGTTTTGTACCTCCCTGATCCTAACCTGTAAGCTTGACCTACTGTTTCAGTCTTGGCCTTGTCTTCTCACTGCAATCTTACTGGGTGATCACTGACCCTGGATGTTATCACAGAACTGTTCTCCTTGCTCAGGCACTGTGGGACTGTGCCCGTGTTGGTGAGGCCAATGCCCTGCTGTATGGTGCTTCTCTGCTCCCGGCTCACATTCCTTTGCAGACCAGCCCCCTTCTTATTGCTCTTTGACAGGTAGTTCAGGTGGCAGCCAGGAAGCAACTCATAAGCAAAGGAGAGAGAAGCCCCCATGGAGGTTTCTTCTGACTCTCCACAACAGCTTTTATCAGCAAACTGACCCTGAGCACGGCAAGATAATCTTGTGGAAGGGGAAAGTGCACTTATGGCCCTGGTAATATGTGTCACATCAGCATTTCCTCAGAGCAGATATTAGAGACAGTAGCAAATAAATATTTTCTCTGCCAAGATTTTTTTGAAGCTTGATTTTTTTTTTCTTCCAGTTTGCCTTATGATTTCAAAAGGCATATCTTTTGCAGTTTATTTATTTATTCATGTTTCCTTCATGGATATTAGTAAAAGGTTTCTTTTGTTACCCCATTTAGGATCACTTTGAAGGTATCAAAGTACCAACTTTGGGGGTTTTGGTGTTTTTTTTTTTTTAATTAACAAAGTGGTAATATTTCCTCCTCCTCTCCCTGCCTCGCTGAGGATCATCTTCTCCAAACAGAACAGTCTCATCTCTTTCGGCCTCTCGTATGACAGATGCTTTAATCAATTTTATGGCCCTTTGCTGGACATGCTTCAGTATGTCCATGTTTTTTGTTACGCTAGGAAGTCTAGAAGTGGCCCCAGCACTCTAGGTATGACCTCTCCTGTGCTGAGTAGAGGAGAATGGTCACCTCCCTTGACCTACTGGCAACACCCTTCCTAATGCAGCCCAGGATACTGTTGGCCTTCTTGCTGCTAGGACACATTGCTGGATCATCATGTTTGATTTGTTGTCTTCCAGGACCCTGACATCATTTTTTTCAAGGCTGCTTTCCAGACTGTTGCCCTCCAGGAGATACTGGTGCCAGAGGTTATTCTGAATGGTCCTGAATGGCAGCAGAATCATGTGATGTATGAACAGTTTTGTATCATCCGCAAACTTGATCATCATCCAGGACATAAATGAAGATGTTAAACTCTCTTGTCCCCTTTATCAGCTCCTGAGGTACACTGTCTTTCCTAACTTCATCCCTGCAAGATTCCAGTGTCTTTTTATTCCTCCCAAGTCATATGTCCCTGCTTCCACCTCTTGTATGCTTTATTTTTATGGTTGGGTTTTGTCAAGAGCCCCTTTTTTATCCATGCATGCGTCCTGCTGCCTTTGCTTGTTTCCCTGCTCATTGGGATGGGCCAGTTCTTGAGCTTGCAAGGAGATCTTTGGAAATCAACCAGCTCCCCTGGACCTCTCTGCTATTCAGGGCTGTATTCCATGTAATTCTTCCAAGAAAAGTGTGAACAGGCCAAAGTCTGTTCTCCTGGAGTCTAGGGTTGTGATTCTGCTTTTTGCCTTGCTCCCTTTTTGTCAGCCTGTAGAAGTGTAGCTGCCTGCATCAGCTGCATACAGCCATAACAGCAGCCATCTCAGATGTTGTGGAGGAAACTCTGCACCCCTGCGAGGGAGAAAGGTCTGTGATTTTCACTTTATTGCATATATGCTCTGAGATGAAGATCCTGCCCTCATTCAGTGTGTCTCCAGTGGGTTGACCAGTGGGGCTGGGATCAAAGCTCTGGCTAGCAATATGAATGGAGGGGGAAGAGAACAGCAGAGGTTCAAGGGTGGAAATAAAATGTGCAAGTCCTCTCCAATGCCACATGGACATAGAGGAGTAAGTGATGTAAAATTAAGATTCAGTGTCATGAAATATCCTTTCAACAAAAACAAGAATTGATTTATGATTACCTATGAATAAAATGTAGCTATTCATAGAATCACTGTGCTGCCCATTGCTTTTGTATTTTATAATTCGGGTATGTAGTATGTTAAACCAGTAATTGAGAATTGTCTGCTGCAATTTTTAAACTGTGATGTGTAATGAGATATCATTCACAAATAATCTTGGAATCTGATTCTCTGATTTGGGCAGTACTTTGACTGAAGCTAATGAAAGTTTTGCCAGGGTAGATAACAGGATTCAGCACGTATACTGCATTTCCAGTTTGGCTCATTGCCTGAGAACATTATGTTTGCACCGTGGATAGTGCATGCACCAAAACCATCTCCCTGTAGCAGAGGAACATATGTAGTTAAAGCAGAGGAAGAAAGTTCACGTCTGTGGGTCTCCACTGTTTCCCAGGAATTACAATACACTGAATATTATAGACTATGCTGAGAAAACTTGGGAGCAAGTTTATTTTGCCTTTTTTTTTTTCCCTTTAAAATAATTCAGAGAGCAAAATTGGTTGCACGTCTTCCCTAGGAACTACCTGAAAAACAGGTTCATTCACCTTTTGTCTCCCATAGATACTTCTGTAGTCATCCTTGAGCTGTTGCTTCCTAGCATAGTAATTGTGATTTCTAGCTGAAATCAAACCTCAAGACTGCAGAACTAGAGAAAAAAATACATAATAGATGAGGGAGCAGTGACCAAAGCCAGTGTGAGAGTAAAGAGAAATTGGTATTTATCAGTGTATATTTTCATTAAAGCAGAAGTAGTACAGCTCAAGGTTGCATGTGATGTTTTGTTGTGCTAACCAGTAACTCCACCTAAAGTCAACTTTTGTGATTATGGGCCAACCCCAAAATCTATGGGGCCCTGTTGATTATTTTTTTGTGTCTTAGATCAGTTTTTCCTAGGTGATTTTCAGTCACAATAGCAGAAGCCTTCCCAAAGAGTCATTAGAAGCTATCTGAGTGAGAAATAGGAATGATACTCCTTTTCCTGACTCGGAAGATCTTGCATTGTAACCTTGTATGGGGTCTGGCTGAGATGGAGTTAATTTTCCCCACAGCAGCCCTCGTGTTCTGTGTTCTGTATTAGTAGCTAGAAAGGTGTTGATAACACCCCAGTGTTTTGGTTACTGCTGAGCAGTGCTTGCACAGCATCAAGGCTGGCTCTCCAACATTTTTCCCCCCCCAGTAGACTGCAAGTGGGAAAGATCTTGGGAGGGGACACAGCCAAGACAGCTGACCCAAACTGACCAAAGGGATATTCCACACTATATGATGTCTACTCAACAGTAAAAGCTAGGAGAAAGGAGGGGGAAGGGGGGGCATTTGTTATTTACAGTGTTAGTCCTCTGGAGCAACCTCTATGCATACTGAAGCCCTGCTTCCTGGGAAGTGGCCAGACTGATGGGAAGTAGAGAATAAATTTGTTCTTCTTTTGTTTCCATGTGTGCAGCTTTGCTTTGTTTCTATCACTGTCTGTGTCTCAACCCACGAGTTTGGGTTGTTTTTTTTTCCATGTTATTTTCTCCCTTCCCCATCCTGCTGAGGAGGGGGGTGATAGACATGGACCTGTTAGAATGAGTCCACAGGAGGCCACCAGGATGATCCGAGGGCTGGAGCACCTCTCCTGTGAGGACAGGCTGAGAGAGTTGGGGCTGTTCAGCCTGGAAAAGAGAAGGCTCCAGGGAGATCTTATAGCAGCCTTCCAGTACCTGAAGGGGCTACAAGAAAGCTGGGGAGGGACTTTTCATAAGGGCAGGTAGTGACAGAACAAGGGGAAATGGCTTTAAGCTGAAAGAGGGGAGGTTTAGATTAGATATTAGGAAGAAGTTCTTTCCTGTGAGGGTGGTGAGACACTGGAACAGGTTGCCCAGAGAAGCTGTGAATGCCCCCTCCCTGGAAGTGTTCAAGGCCAGGTTGGATGAGGCTTTGAGCAACCTGGTCTAGTGGAAGGTGTCCCTGCTGATGGCAGGGGGGTTGGAACTAGATGATCTTTAAGGTCCCTTCAAACCCAAACCATTCTAGGATTCTATTATGATAGAGCAGCTTGGTGGGCACCTGGCATTCAGCCATGATCAATCCACCACAAACCTTGCTATGCATAAGTAACAGATAGCAAAAAATATTTTTTTTTTTCTTGCAAAGGGGCTTTAGATACAAGTATAAAAATATTGCCAGGCTAAAATATACTTAAAATTTGCATAGGTAAAATCATGGCCTGCCAGTTGTGATTTGTGTTTACTCTCCATGTCTCTTCTGATGGAGATAGTACTGCTAAGAAAGGCGTATTTGACAGTGCTGAAATGCAGTTTATCTTATGGCAAGGCAGTTGATCCCCATGTAAGAGGCAGTACAGTCCTTTTGAATTCACTGAGGAGGATGCAGTGAAAAACCTGAATTTACTGTTTTGCCTGGAGGTTGGAGATAAAAAGCCAGTTAGTGTCTTAACACTAAAAAGGGCTTAGCAAGCTTCAGGGGAAAAAAAAAATATATTTTTTTTTTTTAAAAGTGTTTGGGCTTCTATTGCAAGAGTATCTATCTGCTTCTGCTAAATTCTGAGTTTGCAGGACCCTATTAAAAAAAGCTATTAAGCCCCTCTGACTGATAATCCTGGTTCATCAGCGAGGGAAAGGGCCTGTCTTTGATATATGCTAAATCACACAGGATAGTCTCTTTCCTTTACTGCCAGTGGTTCTGCTTTTTCGTCTCTCACCATAAAAAACAAACATCAAATTTCTTGCCCTTCTCCAGCCCCCTACTTAGATTTCAAGATAATACACAAAAGCGGGGTTAAATGTCTCCTGTGTGACCTTCATGACAGCACCTTTTTGGTTCAAAAGGAACACCTTTCTTGACAGTCTTACGATAAAATATGTAATGTTGCTTAAAGAAAATAAGTAAGACACTTCAAAAATAATTTGATTTTGATTTTAACTAAAACAGTGATAATTTTTGGTAGCTAGTGCAGTTTTAATGCAGATACAGTTGTGAAGTGCAATAATTGGAGATACATCTGCACTGTGAAAGAATTATCAGCTACACTGTACATGATTGCTACACTGTACACGTCCTACCAGTTTGCATGGCACAAAAGCCAGTTCCCTCAGACATGAAGTCTGGGTGCAGTTCTGGGGAGGATTCCCTCCTGAACTTCTGTGGATACACTAGCTTGGCTCCTCATGCACTATATACTTCTCTGACTCTGTCCTGGAGTTTCTTGGGGTGCTTCTCTCAAACATCCTCCTATGTTAAATCAGGTCATATAATACAGAACCTCAATGTCTTGTCATTAAAAATATCAGGCAGATGGGCTGCAGTGGAGCCCTCTCTTACTTTGGGCAGTTTGGACTAGGGAGATTAAAAAGGTTGGTGACAACATCTTAGAGACAGTGATCTCAGTGTCGTATGGTGGGCATGCAGCAAGTGCGCTATAGAAGGAGCTAGCTGTAAGCCACGTGGAAACAAGCCTTTCTGTACCAGTTTGCTAGGAGGAACTATTCTCTTAGGTGAAATACTTCAGCAAACTCCCTTTCTACATTCTTTTCTACAATGACATGAGGACATACTTCTCATATACTTATGTACTCTTAGGTGGGCTCAATAAAATTAGCATGCTTTTGCATAGTAAATAGGCCCACCATTCAGCCAGTTTTCAGTTCACCTCACTGCTCATCTAGCCCATATATCAACAGTTTGTCTATGAGGATCTTATGGGAGACAGTGTCAAAGGCCTTACTAAAGTCCAGGTAGACAATACTCACTGCTCTCCTCTTGTCTACCAGGCCAGTCATTTCATCACAGAAGTTTATCAAATTGGTCAAGCATGGGCTCTGCTTGGTGAAGCCATGCTGACTACTCCTGACATTTTGTCATCCTTAATGTGCCTGGAAATGGTTTCCAGGGTTAGCTGCTCCATCACCTTCCCAGGGATCAAGGGGACACTGACTGTCTTGTAGTTCCCTGGGTCCTCCTTTTTTTTCCCTTTTTTGAAAATGGAGGTGACATTCTTTCCTCCAGTCTTCAGGAATTTCTCCCAGTCACCAGGACAGAGCAAAGATCAGTGGTCTTCCAATGACATCAGCAATCCACCCTCAGCACTTGTGGATGCATCCCACCAGGGCCCGTGGACTTATGTCTTCAGTTTATCTAATTATTCCCTGACCTGATCCTCTTCCACCAAGGGTACGTCTTACTTGTACCAGACTTTCCCCTTGGTCTCTACAGGCTGAGATTCCTGAAGGCCAGAGTCAGGACACTGTTAGGTATTTACTGATACATTTGCTAGGTCTGTAGCTGCACACAGGATTATTTTACAATGTAAAGACAAAGATTCTGACATCTTCTACACTGCAAATCCCCAAAAAAGTGAAACAAAATAGCTGAGGGTAAGTCACAAATCAATTTTTTTCTTTCCACAGACAAACCTCATTTCTCATTCTATTTTGAAATTCATTTGCTGTGAAGTATATGTGTTACTTAGGGTTTGAGGGAGGAGATGATGTATGATTTTTACCTTTTTTATATTTAGGTAATTTTAGCATCTGTTTTTATATGGTATCTTGGTTTAGTCAGCTGTTCTATCACCCAATGATCCCTTCCCACCTGGGAAGGGGAATTGGGAAAAGAAAAGGAGACCCGTGGGTTGAAACGAAATCAGAGTTAATGAAATGTTTACAAGAACTAATATTAATACTAATACAAAACACACAAAGTTATATTCAGCCAATGAAACCACGATGGTCACAACAAGCAGGAGAATGGGCCTCAGGAGCAGAATGATGGGTGAGACCCTCCAGAGATGGGCACCATTGAGGAAGAGGGTCATCCCCAGCAAATTTTCCAGTTTATAGTGAGGGTGATGTTTATGGTGAGGAATACTTCTCTTGGCCAGTGTGGATCAGCTGCCCTGGCTTTTGCTCCTCCTAGCCTTAGCACCTGGCTAACTCAGAACTGATAAAGACCTCGATCATTATGAAAACCCACATACCATGGCTGGCCACAAACTAAACCAAAGTGTCTTCTCAACTTTGTTCTCACCAAATTGGATGCTGCAGTCTTCTTAAAAATGCAGCTTTTCTGAGAGAGAATTAATTCTATGTTTCTATGCCAGTGAAAGCAGGACATATGGATCTATTTTAGGTAAAGGAATTCTACCTGCAGCTTCTTACAGTGTAAGTACTGGATATAATGTGCATGTTTTTTAACTTTCAGAATTCCCTTGCTGATCTCTCTATGAAAATGCGTATTTCCTTGAGAACCTGTGCAGGCCAGGGTTGAGTATTTCTAATAATATGATATATATACCACCATTTCACTTGGGTATCTCTCTTGAAAGAGAACTACATCTTTCAAGGTAATTTCTCAAAATATTTCCACTATTTAAATTTATTGAAGAAAGCTCTACAGAGAAGGGACTCTATTGCTGTTTACTATGAGTGTAAAGGTAGTAGAAACATTTATTGTACTAATCACAATTCATGGTGTTATTTCTTTCTAGATTTGGACAAAAATAGAAGCTCAGTACCACTGAAAATCTTGTACTAGCTTTCATGCTCCAGTGTTCCTACAATATGCCAGTGTCATTAGATCAGATTTTTCTCACCTCCACTTAGGCTAGTCAAAACTTCTCTTCCTTGTCCTTTACTACAAGAATTATTTTTCCCTTTGGGCCATTTACTTTAGACACACATCATATTGCTAATGACAAAAAATGCACACACAACATTCAAAGTTGGTTTTGTTTTTGGTTTGGTTTGGTTTGTTATTTAAATTAGGCCCTTTAAATGTCTCCCAGCCTGCCACCATGTTATAATTACTGTAGAGTACCTTGTGTGAAACAAGCAGAGAGCTTTTTCCCAGTTTCTCTCCATGAATTGCCACTGCAGCTTGAATTTTGCAAACATCTTAAACACTAGTATTGTCTAGTGTACCCCCACAAAATACTCATTTTAATTTTTGAGATGAAATAGCAAGTGCTTCGCTGCCTTTCATGTAGTAGTTTAGAGGTCTTCAGGTCCCCATCTTCCCAGTGTCTTGTTACAAGCTCTCTATTCCCTCTATTTTTTTTTTCTGGCTTTACCCTATTAATACACTGGTGAGAAGAATTTACATTTACACTATAGGGATATTTTTGTTTCCCTGTCATAATCTGGAAGAAAAAGTGAAATGTTTGTACAAGAATTTTATTGTGGGAGTAACTTATTTGAAATAGGCACATTATAAAATAAGATTTTGAATGTAAAATTGCATCTTTTATTAGTGGTACTTAATCTGGATAAATTTATGGCTGCTTAAAATAACTTTTTGGAGACACAAAACTTTATTCAGATCAGGAGATCATGAAGAAAACTTCATCTGAAAAGATTCATATTCTCCACTCTACAGTTGAAGAAAATCCTATTTCTGAAATCAAAGGAAGCCACAGAAGTATTAAGCGTCTAAACACATTAGCAGAGAAGAGAAAAAAAATGTTGTTTCTTTATCTCTTACAAAAAGCGGTAAGACTTTATCTTTTGAACTCTGGCTTTCAAGGGTTATAGAAAATATTGAAAGATGTTAGAAATAAAGGTTAGAAAAATATTGGTTTTCCATAGCATAACCTTCAGACATTAGAAACAAACCAGTTCTTAATTGGAGTGAGAGACTGAGTGAGAAAGAGGGAGAGAGACTAGTTAATTCCAGAAAGAACCCTGTACCTGCAATTTATATGATGAAGGGGAAAAATTAATCAGAAAGGAAATTAAGATGTATTTGTGCTATTGAGATTATGAGAATCATGTATACTATTACAATAATGGCAGTTTACAGTCATTTGATTATGGTTAGACAGATGCTGCCTCAGATGTGATGTGGAAGAAGAACACGATGTTCAGACTGGGAAGCATAGGAATAATAACATACTTCCAAGAAAATTGAACTATTTCTCTGATTGCATATCTCAGAAATTACTTACTCAATATCTCCTACATTCTCAGGAAAAAAAATCCTGTCTATGGAGAATTCATCCTAAAATTAGATCAGAATAGCAGCCTTAGAATTGAGCCCTGTTAAATGTTTGCCCCGTGCTTTATGCATAAGGCCATAACTTTATGCTGGGTTTTCAGAGAAGAAAACTGAGGCATAAATGAGACAGTAACAATGCACAATCTCACACTGCAGCATTTTATTCATACAGGAAAAAGGTGAATGCATTTTAATGTGTTTCTGTGGCAAATGACGCAAAAGTATCAAGAGGGATCCATGAGGAAAAAAAAAAAAAAAAAGAGGATCTTTTTTTTCTGAAGAATATATGATGTGTATGTAACACTGACAATATTGACAAAAACTCGGGAAAAAATATATGTCTATGTGAGCAGTATGAGGAAAAAATGAAAGGTGAAAAATCACAGCAGGGAACAATACTCTGAAAACTGAGAATAATTTTGCAAACCAGTCAGTTCTACACTTTGAACGATGTGGTTGGGGTAGTAACACTTACTATGTTTTTTAAAGTTCCTTTAAAAAGGGGTCATTGGATGAACATTGTTCACATCTTTTTGTCAAGTAATTTTTACACTATCTCCTACAGGTAGAGGGTATAGCAGATAGTCTGTAATGAAAAGACCTTGAGGGTATAAGTTATTCTCTCTTAAAATAACAGACAGAGAAGGCAGAGTGTTGTTTGGATTCCTCACTGAAGTTAAATTGTTAAAGGACCATGTGCTGCATAACTTGTACATATTCTTAAAGGTAACAGTAGGTTCAGGATCCAGAATTTGAGAATTAGATATGTTTTTTAAGAAAAATAACATGAAGGTTTTTTGTTGTTGTTTTTTTAAGAAAAAGTTGAGCATGTGGAAGTTTTCTTAAGGGCTTCTCTGAGAGAATGAAGAACACCAAAGCAATGCTGGGGTACTCCACCCTGAATAGGAAGAGGTACTTGGTCTTTGAAAAGAGAATTCTCCTGTTCAAGGAGAATGAAGAAATTACCCTTCACTTATCCAAGACCCACCCCCCCCAAAAAAAAGAGAGAGGAAAAAAAAAAAAAATCACAGATTCTGAGAACAAAGTTAGTGTTTCTAAGAATGACTGTATAAACATATTTAAGATTTTGATGTTATGCACTCATTCTGAATTTCTAGTGATTTTGGACTAACTTAAACTTCTCCCTCAGGAATATATAAAGAACCAGTAGTCATAGCTGCCTGAAAAATGAGAGATATATAGGTCCAGAATGCTAAGTCAGTTAATAGGGTGGGGTTTTTAATTCATCTTTTCTGGAACATTTTCTGGGCTATTATACCTTCATTTCCTGGACTATCACATCTTCATTAAAATGAGGTTTCCTTGTTCAGCTTTTCTTAGCCACCAGATTAAATATTAACCATCAGAAACAGCACAATTGCACTTTCATGTCCCACTTCCTAGGCATCCTCTTTCTTTCTGATATATAGGATCCCTTCAGGTCACTAAATTATGGACTCCAGAATTCCATCAGTGATTACTTTCAGGTACATGGGAACAGAATGATCTTGACAAAGCACACATACTCAGTTCCCACCTTACCGAAAGTGTAGTAGATTTGTCCCCTCTGAAAATGATTTGTGTGAACTATTCGGAATTTCCTTTAATGTGACAGTGAAACTTATCCTCTCTCTCTGAACTGAAGTAAAGGTTGAACATTTTGACTTTTGACTTCATTTTCTGTGACTGTGCACACAGGAAATATCCTTCATTTAACAGCCTCCCATAGAACTTGCTACTTACTTTGGAAGTTTAACTAAGTAGAGAAATATCCAAAGCAAACGGTCAGCAGATGTGATTGTTTGAAGACATGCTTGTGGTCATGCATATGTATACCTCATTTTCAGTAAAATACAGGGGTTTTCAAAACCTTTTGAAGGTATTACATGGTTTCTAGGTATAGTATATTCTTTTCTTCCTTCACTTAACTTGGATCAGACTTCTCACAGTATGTCTGTTCTTTGGTGTGACAGTACTGGCATCAGAATTGATCGATTAATATGTTGATGCTGATTGATAGAATGATGAAGAGAGAAGCAGTAATCTATTTTCCTAAACAGATGCTGAAACAGTTTCTCACATTCTTTGCTCAAGTGTTGCAGAAAAAAGGAATATGAAATAGAAACTGGAGGCAAGAAAGTTTTAAGCATTCATAATACATTTGTCTTCAGAAAGGAGACAGGCAGAGGTTCGGCAGTAGAAATTCTGAACCCCAGGGTACAGCCCTGAGCTGCAGACACAGAGAGGCATGGAAGGCAGCAGTAACAGAACCTGAAAAAACAAATACTGAAAAGCCTAAACTGCTGAGTGCTCTAGAAGATGACAGCAAGTTTGATGTGGCAGATACAACCTATGCCTTGGAGCTGTTCGAAAGAGGAATTTCTAGCAGCATCCCATGCCTTTGCAAGCTGTTTGGAAGGCTATTTAGCTAAATTCCCACCTAACTCCAATGGATGGTGGTAAAATCCATAATTAGTACATCTTGCTGAGACAAAATGTGATCAAAAGCCATTCAGAGGGTTAAAAACTCTTATTACCACAAACTAAAAACCTTGACTTTGATTATAAGTGTTACTTTCATATTTGTGTACTAAGACATTAGCACTATGTAGTATTTTTCCTGTTTGCTTTTGTCTGGACTCCCAATCACTGGAATGAAAAATGACTGTGGAATCATTGTGTCCTGGGAAAACCATTGAGTGGTTGTGTGTACCCTCCTGATCTGTTGTGTGATAAAATTTCTGACAGAACAGTGGAAAGACATATGCTTTCAAGAAGATATAATTTTAAAAGTCACACGTGATTTTTTTTTTTAATCATTATTAATTCCTTTTTTATGTTACCACATGGTATTCATGCAGGTTTAGTTTGTTGCTCATCAGGTTGTTCTAGAAGACCAGAATATGAAAGGAGAGAATTAAAATTTGTATATATCAGTAGTACTTCACCTTTTTTTTTTAATTTTAAACTAAAATTGTACCAATCTAATTTATAAAGTTGATCAATACTTACCTTTCCAGCTGTCTGGATTTCACATTAGTACACCACACAAATCAGACCAATATATTAAATATAGGAAGAATTAAAAACAAAGCAGTATATATTTTAAATCAAATGTCTTCAAGACAGCAGTTAATTTGTACATCATTATGCATTCTAAAAAGACTAATTTACACAATCTTTTTTTTTTTTTTTAACTGTGAAATATTTTTAAATTTAAGAATAATTCTTCATTGACATCAGAAAACATTACAGATATTTGGCATCTGTATTGCATGAGGGCTACATTTAGAAGGGTGTTGCTAGCAGGTCAAGGGAAGTGGTCTTCCCCTCTACTCAGCACTTGTGAGACATATCTGGAGTACTGGGTCCTGTTCTGGTCTCTCCCTCACAAGAAAGGTATGAAGACATTGGAGCAAGTCCAGAAAAGGGTGTTAAGACTGATTAAGGGACAGGAACATCTGTTAAGACTAGGAGAGGCTGAGAGCTGAGAGTGTTCAGCCTGGAGAAAAGGAGGCTCTGGAAGGGGTGAGATATCATTGTGTATAAATACCTGAAGGGAGGAAGTAAGGAACAGGGAGCCAGACTCTTCTCAGTGGTGTCCTGTGTGGTAGGGCAATATGCAATGGGCACAGATTGTGGAATACAAGAAATTCCACTTAAATATAAGAAAAATCTTTTTTACTGTAAGGACGGTGCAGCAGTAGGACAGGCTGTCCAGAGGCCATAGAGTTCTTGGAGATAATGGACATGGCCCTGAGCGACTTATTGTGGATCACCCTGTTTTGAGCATAGGAGCTGGACTAGATGAATTCCCAAGATCTCTTTTGACCTCAGTGACTGTGATTCAGGGCTATGAACAATTTAAGCTTCGGTTTGAAGATCTGAATAGGCTGATACTAGGAGTTAATCTCTCCAACCTGGCCAGTTTTGTGGTGTGGCTGCTGACATAATTATCTGTGCCAGTTTCCCTGTCGTATTTTACTCCTCCCATGAAAAACTTTTTGCTGCCATACCTGGACTGAGCAAGACCTCCTTGTGCTGTGAAGGTGTGGGGCTACTTTCAGCTGACCTTCGATTCCTTTTCATCATTGTTCTGAAAAATTCTTTTTTCTGCTTAGATTAATCAATTTTTTGTTGCTAAAAAATTTCTTAAATGCATTTCTTGTTCATTGTTTGTGTTTAGTTGCCCATATGATCATCTTGTCCAGATTTTTGGTAGCATCTGGAAATGGGCCGTTTGCTCTCAGTTACTTTATTTATTTTTTTTTTTTTTAATCCAGCATTTTATTGACACATCTTTCCAATCTAATTCTCACTTAGTTCATTCTAGGCTACAACTATGGACTGCTAATGGTTTGTTTGTGGCAACATCTGAAGGTTTTACTCCTTTCCTTGGCCTCCCACATTTAAAAGTTACACTCCAAAGTGAGTCATATTTCCATTTGTAATTTCTTTGCACTTTGGTATAAGGAGTCTGCATTTAACCAACCAGGTTATTTTCTTTCTAATTAAACTCCAAAGCCTTAAAATTTCAAAGCAGAGTGCCCTTCTTGTAATACGAATGCTGCTTTTCTTTTTTAGTTTCGGTACCTCTTGCACTGTAGTAAGTTTCCTCTTAACATAGCAGGGTTGTGTACCTTCAAGTTCCATGAAGTGATGATCATATTTTCTCACAGTTTCTTTCGGAGGTTGAGTATATCCAAGTGTCCTTTTTTTTCAGCTCCTTTACACTTTTCTTTTTATACTTGCTATTTTGGAAGGCATGTTTCTGTTCATGACCTACAATACCATTTCAGTAGTTGCGCACCTCATTAAATTTATTTCCTTCTTCTCTCTACAGATCTTTCTTTGCCTACCTGCTACGCAGTTTCTCACCTTACATTAAATATTGGCAAGATAAAAATTGTTTTCTTACCCTCTGATTCTTTGTCTTTTCTACTGACTTCCGAGCTCAAGAACACTCAAGTCTTTTTTCGTGTTTTAAGGGCATCAACTGAAATCCTGACTTCATTAAAATCTATGGCAAATCTCTCTACGACTTGAAACATGGCAAGATTTCACTGGTATTCTGTAGAAGTATGTGCCTTGTGAAATGCCACTGCATTAACTTTCACTAATGTCCTTAGCATTACTCATGGCTGCATCTGTTCCCAAACAGTACTGCAATCTCTTAAATTCTCTTCCCAAGTAGGATTCCTTCAGTAACAAATCAAGTGTGCTGTTGGGTTTTTAATACATAATTACAATGTTTAATAACTTTATTTCCAGACAAAATAATGTACTGAAAACAGTAATGATTTACAATGTACCTCAGATATCTTCATGGTTTCATTGGACTTGATCAGATTATTTCTACCCTCAAATACTAAGCTGCTATCAGTTTTTCCAGCAGCAAGAAAGTTGGCTCTGCTTCTATACGGAAAAAAATTCTGATTAAATTACTCCTTATTGAGGTAAGGAGATATGAGAGGACCTGTAGTTTTTCAGTCTTACAAATCAGTGGCTCTACAGTTGCCCTTGGATCACTAAAGGGAGGGGGAGGCAGTCTCAAAACTTTATGAAAGTTTCAATATCTTCTTCTACAAGGAAGCCTTATGTTTATACAGATAATTTTTTTTAAGTTAAAAATTTAAAAGAAATGTGATTCTGTGATTACTCCTGGGTACTCACAGGTGACTACATCCAGATAAAGTACATGTTAAATGTCAGCAATTAAAATCTAAGGCTGAGTGGTTTTTCTTTGGTTCAGTGCCTAAGTAAATAAATAAAAGGTGCTTTCTAGGGCAGCTGTTTTACATTCTGTGGTTACTTGTGCTGAAATATCATGAGTACAGAAAACATAATTAAACAAGTTGTAAATTTAAAAGCTAAAGAAACACTGAGATAAATTTTAAAGAAAAGGGAAATACATTACAAGTAATATCAAGTGATACTAATTTTCTCGCAGATGTGTACAGCACAGGTTGAGATTGATCCTCAGTTCTTTTTTCACTTGCCCTCCTACTGGGATCAAGAGCAATGGACACAAAGGGCTCTGAGAGTGGTTCACATTAGTTTCCTGCTTTGTGCCTTTTGACGTTTAAGAAGCTTCATATTTGTACTTACATTCACATTCTTCCCTTTTGGCAAATGTGTATTTTCTGTTAGAACTAAAGGGATACACATGTGCGCTTCAAAAAAAAAAGGGGGTCTCAAAAGCTCAGTTTGAAGTAGGACTATAGGACTATCTGGAAGACATATTCGCTATATCTAGTTCCCCTCATGCATTATTCTTGCAGGTGACACTGTAACTACTGATTTTCTACCAGATAGGAAATCATTAATGACTCATTTTCTAATTCATTTCCTGATTTGGATAATTTGTTTCATTTTCATCCACCTCCTGCTTATCTCTTTTATACTCAGAATGCTAATTTCCCTTTCAAATCAAGTTCTGCTGAAGTCAGCACAGATCTAAACAAATTAAATTCTTTTAAACAATGTGGATTCCCTGTCGAATCAAATCTGATTTTCCTGAAATGTCAAGACAGTTAATTTCTTTATCTTTGTTTTTTTCTACTGCATTTTTCATCTAAGACTTTTGCTTAAATACATTGGCAATATGCTAAGGTCACTGCTAGCCACAAAAAAGAGAATTTTTTTATCTGTAACCACTGGTACATATTTCTCCTTTTAAATTTTCAAAGTTGCTCAAAAGAATATAAAGTAGTATGATTCTTTTTTTCAATTTGGATTTCTTTTCTTTGTAAGAAGCTTACTAATGTAACATCCACTTCTTTCTACTGAACCAAAAGTCATCAATCAAACTCACTTTGCAGTGAAGAGAGGAAATGTGCCTGCATGCATTTTTTATTGATTTAGCAGAAGTTTTTTTCATTAAATTTCTAAATTATGTTCTCAGTCTGATGTAAAAAACCCAAAAGCCTGTGAACACATCTTTCCTAAAGGTGTTGGTCAGCAAAGTTGCTATTTATGGCAAACCTGGATTGTAATACACTGAAATTACATTTAGTGAATGGTTCAGATTCCAGGCTTGATTCTGATTATTTTTTTTTTCCCATCATTAATAATTATGTCTGAAACTCTATTAATCTAAGATTTAATTTCAGCTGTATCTGTATGTTTTATCTTGATTGCTTTTTGGTGTTTATTTAAAATGTCCAATACATTGCAGATGAGCTGCAAAAGGACATGTCTGTTCCTCAAAGCTTTATGTTTCACTGTAAGGAAAAATGAATCTGCAATTTTTTTCCAGTATTCTGACAATATCTTTATTGAAGAAAAACTGTGCAAAAAGGTTGTTTAAGATTAATCCTTAAAGATCCACAATATTGGAAAATCATACCCTATAGTTTTACTTCCTAACATTAAGTGGTCTGCTTTTAGCAAGTTTAGGCCTGTGCTTTGTCATTTTTGACATACTGACGTCTTACGTGACCTTCTAAAATGAGGTTTGCACGTACATAAATCTTGTCTATCCTTGTCTTCAGCTGCCAATAGCTATTGCTCTTCAAATTTTCTCTCTCATCTTTTTTGGCATACTCTTCATTTTGTAGTCTCTAAGATGTTTTTGTATTATGTTACTTTAAGAAGTAGTTTCAGTGCTTGTAACTATAATTGTGCATACCTCAAGTTGTTTTTTGTTTGCCAACTGTTTCATTTTCTATTAATGATATATGAACACTTGCATGCTGTGTTCTAATTTGGATAAACAGCTGCCATTTTCTCATGGTCTTTATTTCTTAGTTTTCATATTGTGGCTTTTGTCTGGAGTATCTTGCAACATTTCACATGGCAAATATATGCTTTCTGGCATAGCTGAAAACTATATGAATTTGTAGATGGTGTTTGTTTTTCCTGATAAAAATGTAGTTCATGTTTTTATAAATTAGATATTCTTTTTCTTCGTTCCTCTGTAGTAAGGTAATATATCCCTGATTCATTGTGGTCCTCATGTCTTCTTCCTCAGTCTGCTTATGATAAAAGTAAAGCACTCATAGCATTTTTAAAGAGACTGACATACATATATTGGGGATGGATTGAGCATGTTTTAAATTAATACAAAGAAATTTCAAGTACTTATATATATATATATA
>NW_010323057.1:0-309 GCF_000700745.2 Antrostomus carolinensis | reverse complement strand
ACCCCTTGCACCCCCACACCTCTGGCCTTGCACACCCCCTTGCACACCCCCTTGCACGGCTCTTCTTGGCCTTGCACATCCCTCACTCCTTGCACGCCCCTCACACCCCTTGTGTGCCTCTCACTCCCCGCACGCCCCTCACACACCTCTCACACCCCTTGCACACCCCTTGCACGCCCCTTGCACACTCCTCACACTCCTTGCACACCCCTCACACCCCTTGCACACCCTTTGCACGCCCCTCACGCTCCTTGCACGCCCCTCACACCCCTTGCACACCCCTTGCACGCCCCTCACGCTCCTTGAACC
>NW_010323056.1:0-2391 GCF_000700745.2 Antrostomus carolinensis | reverse complement strand
CATCCCCACGCTGGCACAGGATGGGTGCTCCAGCTCTGCTCTCATCCCCAACCTCCCGTGGCTGAGTCCAGCCCATCCTTGGGGGTCACAGCCCCATAGGGCATGTGGGCAAGTGAAGCCAACCTCGGGCTGAGCCCACATAGGCTAATTTGGACCCTGAGGAGGAGCCCCTGGGCTCACGTGGGTCCCCTTCTGTCTCTGCCCAGGAGCAGGAGCCTTCGCAGGAATCCCCGGTGAGTGTCCCGTCTCTCTCGCCCGTCCTTCTCTTCCTTCCCAAGCCTCTTCATCACAGCCATGGTCTCCCTACGCCAGAAGATGCCTAAAGGCTTCTCAAGCCACTCGCTCTCCTCTCCCGGGGTGTCCCCTGGGGGGTCCCCTCTCATAAGGACCGGCGGCAGCCGGGGCGCGGGCTCCAGGTGAGAGTCTGCTGTTGGCTTTGCAGGACTGGGAGGTTTTGGAGGTCAGCAGCCCGGTGTCCCTCTGGGGTATCCCATCAAAGCTCCTAAGCTCCCAGGTAAGCTGCCACAGCCAACGGGGCTGGGGGTGCAGGACCCCCAGCAGTGCCAGGAGAAGGACCCGCCGTTCCCCAGGGCTGAGCCATGGTGTGCCCGGGTCCCCTGGACCTGGCAGTGCTGGTGCTGGCCTTGGGACAGCAGGACAGAGTCAGGGGCGCTGGACAGGAGAAGATGGCAGAGCCCTGCCTGGATGCTGGTCTTGACCCCAGCCCAGGAGGATGGTGCTGTTGTAAGGTAGGAAAAAGCATGTTCTGGGGACATGCTTTGGGCCAGGCCACCCCAGGCTGTCCCTGCCAGCTTGTCCTGGGACGAGGCACAGCCCTTGCAGGGACCCTCTGCTTTCTGTGGCTCCTGGGGTTGTGCCACTCACCGCTGGGCATTCACCTGGGACAAATGTCCCTGACCAAGCTGCTCTAGCCAAGGCCACCAACGCAGGCAGGTGGTGGGGATGGAGTTCCAGGAAGGTCTCCCTCCTCACTGCCCACCCAGACAAGGCTCAGTCCCAGCCCAGGGAAGCCTGGGGGTGCTCAGCACCCCTTTCACAAAGCTGGGCTGCTCTTGGGACCTCCAGCCCTGTGCCAGGTGCCAGCTCTGCCCGTCCCCAGCTGGCCATGCCCATGAAGGGACAGCAGTAGGACGGGCAGTGCCAGGGAGCCAGTACCAGGTTCTGTGCCCTCCAAGGACCATGCTGACAGCTTACTGGTCCCAAGGGCATCCCTGAGGATGAGGGCAACCAGATCTGGTCGATGACCCGCATCCCTGGGGCGCTGGGGAGCGAGCAGATCCACCGTCATTTTCCCACTTGCCGACACAAGTTGCTGCAGGCAGGGAAGCCTTGGTGGTTGGGATCCCCCCCCTGGGGAGTAGATCCCACCCCTGGAGGGCAGATCCCACCCCTGGGGAGTAGATCCCACCCCTGGAGGGCAGATCCCACCCTTGGGGAGCAGATCCCATCCCCGGAGAGCAGATCCCACCCCTGGGGAGCAGATCCCACCCCAGCACGGGTGCCAGCCCCGGAGGCTCTGGTGACTTCCCCTCTCCAGGGCCCATTGCCACAGAAATACTTGGCCCATGCCGGCTTCCTCCCGTGGAGATGGAGTTATGCTCCTTAGGGTGACGTGGTCCAGCTGCCATCGGATACTGTGTCCCCTCCCTGTCCCTGCCCGGCCCCAAACCACCTTTCCTGGGGTGCCCGGTGTGGTGAGTGACCTGCCAGCTCATGGTGTAGCCGTGGCTGGCTCCATCCCGTGGTGGCCCCACCAGTGGTCCCCAGCCTGGATGGCACACCACTGCCAGCTGACCAACTTTTCGGGGACTCTTCATTAAATAAATCAAGAGAGGACAACTGTCCCCTCGGCCAGGGAGCCCTGTCAGTGCATCATGCCTCTTACTGGGACCAGTAGGACAGTGGTGGTGTCCCCATCTGTGGCTTCAGCTGCTGGGTGCTGCCTGGCACCCTGGGGTGCAGGGGGGTGCTAGTTTGTCACCTCTGAGGGCTCAGAGCTGGCAGTGTGGAGACACACTGGGCTGGCTGGCGAAGGACAACTGTCCCCTCGGCCAGGGAGCCCTGTCAGTGCATCATGCCTCTTACTGGGACCAGTAGGACAGTGGTGGTGTCCCCATCTGTGGCTTCAGCTGCTGGGTGCTGCCTGGCACCCTGGGGTGCAGGGGGGTGCTAGTTTGTCACCTCTGAGGGCTCAGAGCTGGCAGTGTGGAGACACACTGGGCTGGCTGGCGAGGCACTCGGTTTGATGCTGTGGACAGACCCGGTGGCTCTCACACGTCCCCGTGTCCCCTGTGCTGTGTCCCAGCTGTGGCAGGTTCAGGTCAAGATGGGGCAAGGGGACAGCAGGGAAATGAACATTTTCAGTGGAAA
>NW_010323055.1:0-15790 GCF_000700745.2 Antrostomus carolinensis | reverse complement strand
CCCCAAAAAAACCCACATTGCTGCAGGAATGATCTGCCCTGGGCACATGAGGAAAGGGAAACCCTCCCTCCAGGAGCCAGGGCTGGGAGTCACCAGCGGCTTCAGCCACATGAAAGCAGGAAGCAAATCCCAGGTTGTCTGCCAAGATCAGACAGAGATGTGATCAAGTAAAAGGGTAAAACTGAGAGGGGGGGAAAAAAAAAGAGGAAAAAAAAAAGTGACTTTAAAATCACACTGATAAATGTAAAAACTGGTTTCTCTGTTGGTTAAAAAAAAGAAAAAGAAAAAGAAAAAAGGTAAACCAAAATAAAAATTATCTTTAAAAATAATCTCTCTAATGTTGCCTTGTGTGGTTTGGTCCTTCATGGGTATGGTCCGTCAGTATCTAGAAGAGAAGGGAGGGGATAGTGAGGACATGGGGGCTTGGGGACACAGCTCCATCTGCAAAGGGGTCACCCAACCCCTGTGGGAGCTGATGCTGTCCCAGTACAAGGAGATAGCCACAACAGCACCCACTGGGTGGGGAGAGGGTGGCTCCCTGAGCACTGACCTGTAGTAATTGGGTTTGAAAGGCCCGTTTTTGTTGAGTCCCAGGTATTTCGCCTGATCGTCCGTCAGTTCTGTCAGGTGGGCGTCAAACGAAGGCAGATGCAAGCTGGCAACGTACTCGTCTGGGAAGAGTGGAAAGAGGGGATCAGGGGTGCACATTCCCCACTCCACACCCAGGGGGATGATGTATGGACTCATCATATGGCACAAAAAGGGTCAGGGCACCACGTTGGCTCTGGCTAGGCAGCCCTTGCCATCTAGTACCATGGATTCACTGTCAGGTAAGCCCATAGCAGAGCTGAGCTCAAGCCTTGGTGCTGAGCAGGGCTGGATGTGCACCAAAAGGCACAAGGATTTGCATGAGAAGCCTCTGAGCAGGAAAGCTGCAGGATAAGGGGTGCCTGCCACGCTGCAGAACATTAAAGAAAATAAATCCAACAACCTGCACATATTTTAAGGTCGCTGCCTCTGGTGGCTTCCCTGAACTCATCCTTTCTCTGGAAGATTTTTTTCCAGCCCAGGTTTGAGTTTCTCCTTACATCCAAAACTACATCCCACAGACCACAGGGTAAGTCAGCCTGAGTTCCCTTCACTCACCCATCTTCTTCGGCAGCAGGTACACGTCCTGTTTGTAACGGCCCTCGGGAGCGTTGTAGAGCTCAATCAGAGCCAGAGCCTGCAGAGATCACAGGGGACAGCACGGGGACAGTCAGGGACAGCCACCAAACCAGGCAGTGCTCAACACCCGCAATGCCACAAAGCTCTTGGCAGCTGAGATAAAGGTTTGGGAGCCTGAAGGAAGGGGCAAACTTCAGACAGTGTCCCAGGTTGGCCAGAGAAGCTGTGGCTGCTCCTCCCTGGAAGTGTTGAAGGCCAGGTTGGATGAGGCTTTGAGCAACCTGGTCTAGTGGAAGGTGTCCCTGCTGCTGGCAGGGGGGTTGGGACTGGATGAGCTTTAAGGTCCCTTCCAACCCAAACCATTCTATGATTCTATGATTTCCAAAATGCCTTGAAGGAAAGGCTTTCACCTAAGGGTACATCCCTCTCTGGGTCTCTATAACGCCACCAGCCCTGGGGGAGGACCAGAGAGGTGGGAGATGAGATGCCACCCAGCTTGTTTGGGCTTAATATCTCAGGGAAAGCCAGAACACAAGGATGGAGGAGAGGGGAGCAGCTCTAATTCTCTAAGTCACACAGAAATGAAGGGATTGCTCGTTTTAAGCTGGCAGCATTTCTCCAAAAAAAAAAAAAACAAACCCACAACCACTCCTTCAGCAGAAATAAAACTGCACCTCCCCCGAGTGCTGGTTCACGTAGCCAAGAGTCAGGTTCAAAACTCAGCCCCAGTCCCTGTCGATTTGGAGGATAAGGAAACTCCCCACCGTGAGCGTGGCTGTGTCCCCCCCCCCCACCAGTGCAGCTCCCCACCATCAATCCCCTCTGTGTTTCCAGCCCAGCCAGTTTCTTCCATCACTCACCAACCAAGGGCTGCACTGGCCTTGGCTGCTCCCCCAGCCAGCACCGACTGCAGATCGCAGACAGGAGCCAAATTTAATCATCATTTTCTTTCAAAAGGCAAAGTCACTCCAAACAGTGCAAGACACAAGCTGTGTCCACCCAGCTGGGCCAGCACTGATGCTGGGGAGCATTGTAACCACTGACCTCCAGATCCCCAAAACTCACTCCAGGGGGGAATCAAAAAGTCCAAAGACAAAACAAAGCCTTGCTTTGAGGTAAGCTTGAAGCTGTGCTAGGGGAGCTCTCCGGTGGCTGACGGCACAGCAGGAGCTCTGCCATGAAGCCTGGCTCATTTAAAAGCTCTCTCCCAGCGGTAACGAAGCTGGAAGTTCACACCATCATTAGCTACAGCCCAGCCAAGAGGTGGTGGTTATGCTAACTCTGGCACCAGTCACATCCCAAGGACACATCCAACTGTGTGTTCCCAACTTCTTCCAAACCATCCCCACCCCAAGGCTCCTGCAAGGTCCCAGAGCATCCCCCTACCCCTCATGCCCCAGCCCTGCAGTGTACAGACCTGAGTGGTGGCCGTGATGGAGAGAACGAAGGTGGGAACTGTTGAGCAGCTCAGGTTGAGAAGACGACCCTAGGAGACAGCAGGAGGAGTGTGCAGAGAGATGAACACTTGACCCCAAAGCCAAACCACATCGAGTCTCAAGACAGGACTCATCTCTACCCTCTCCCTGGAGCAGGAGGCAACCACAGCACAGCAATTCAAGGGTCACCTGTGTGACCAGAGTGTTCAAACTGCCTCAGTTTCCACCTAATCCTTAAGCTTTAAGGCAGGGAAATTTTGTGATCCCTAGAAAGAGTCAGTCCCTCCTACTTCCAGGAGAGCTCAAGTGGGAAGAGGAGACACCCAACCAGTTTGCTGTGTGGGAAACTTTGCCAAAGCCAGAAGCAGACAGGGTTTGGCTGATGGGGATGGCTCTTGGCTTGAAAGAACGGAGCCAGATGGCACCTCTGTGGCTGCTTGTGGTACATGAGACCTCCCCTGCCTCAAGAAATGGAAAAAAAACCCCAAAAACATTAAAAAAAAAATAAAGAAACCCTTTCCTGAGCTCTGAGCCTCCTCCTAGGTACAAAGTGTCCCAGCTTTTTCCATCTGGTTCAATCTCTGTGACAAACTCTGGCATGCAGTGAGCTCCCAACGAGACCCAAAGCACCGTCGTGGAACAGCTCTCAGCTCACCTCAGCCAGCAGCACCACCCGCTTCCCATCCGGCCAGATGACGTGATCCACTTGGGAACGGACCCGCTCCCAGGTCAGCTCTGGGGTCCGGAGGCTGGTCTGCAAGAGCAGGAGGAAGAGGCTGGAGTCATGGCAGGAGGATGGTGGGGCAGACGCAGCCATCGAGCCCGCAGGCAGACTCACCACGTCGATCTCGGTGTTGGAGTGGCCCATGTTGCACACAATGCAGCTGTTCTTCATCCGATCCAGGTGTTCTCTGGTCACAACGTTCTTGTTTCCTACAGATAGAGAAGGCACCAGTGAACCCAAGGCAGTGGAAATATTATTAACTCTTGATTTCTCCTTCTTTGCTCTTGGGTCAGAGACGCTCAGTTTGGGGGCAACATCAAATGAACTTCCACCAGGATGAGAGTTCTCCTGGCCGTGACAACAAAGAAACACATGAAATGAGTGCTGATCTTTGGTCCCAGGAATTAACCAGGCTCTAGGAGACCCCAAAATACCCTTGGGATACATGGTTGTGATGTCCCTGCTCACAGGGGCTGAGGAGGACAGTGGTCAAATAGCAGCTGGGGTGGGTAGGATGAAAAGCTCTTGCCCAGCTATTGCTCTTGTACAATTAGAAGCACGAGGCAGTGAAGTGTCCTCCATCTCCAGCTCCCCCAGAGCCCCTGAGACACCCTCTTGGGAATGATTGCTCCTTCTCAGCCTGCTCCAAGGCTCACCCATGACCTTCTCCATCCCTACCTGTGCAGGTGATGACGACATCCACCTGACGGATAACTTCACTCAGCTTCACCACCCGAAATCCATCCATGCTGGCAAAAAAGGGGGAGAGGGACTATGATGAGGAGGAGAAGCCTGTTCCCTCTCTGCTCCAGCCCTACCCCATCACACCCCAAACAAGATGAATATTCCCCAAGATGAACCACAGATCCTCCTGCCTCTGTTTCAGTCTCCATCAGGGTTTAAAGAGGGCCAGAGAGAAGACAGAGATGCTCACAAGCAGCATGTAACATCTTACCAAGCCTGGAGAGCGCAGATGGGGTCGATCTCCGTGACGTAGACGATGGCTCCCAGGGCTTTCAGAGCAGCACAGCATCCTTTACCGACCTGGTGAGGTAAAGAACCAGCATGAAGCTGAACACAGGAGGCACCAAGTGCTACAATCCCTTCCCTAAAACAGCCCGAGCGTGTCCCATGCTGGGAGATGCTCATCCCAACCACCTGCCTGATGCCAGGAGCAGCTCAGCGATGTACCTGGCGAGTGGCACTTCTGCTGCAAGCCCAGCTCCCCCTCCAAGGCCACCAGCTCCCCCTCCAAGGCCACCAGCTGGCAGGAGCTTTCCAAAACCAATGCACTCAAGCCTGCACAGCCCCCAGTGTCACAGGAGACCTCCTGAGCTCTCCTCTGAGAGGAGATTAAAGCCAGTCTCGACAAGTACCCACTTCCCCCACTTGCCTTTAAACCAAAGGGTTTCTTTGGTATTTAGAACTGTCCTGCACTGATCAGGGGACAGATCCATCCCACACTCTCCACATCAGTACAGGGGAGAGCAGAGCTCCTGTAACAGCATCTCTGATTCTATCCTTCTCCTCACTACAAAATTAAACTGAAGTCTGGTTCTCCTCACCACTTACCCACACTAACACCTGGTTAATCTGCACGTATCCATGCTCAGCTCCATTTTCTGACCAGAAGATGCTGCCAGGCAAGAAGCATCTCCAGAGACACCCTCATTTATCACCCAGTTTTGACTTCAGGTCTATTGAAAACAGCCAGACAGGGCAAACTGGGACTTCAACCCACATCCAAAGGGGAAACCAGTGATGGTGGAAGGACTCCCTTGTTTTGAGGAAGTCAAATAAAACTCAGGACAGTCCCTGGAGACTACAACTTCCAGCACAACTCATGGCTGGAGATTCAGACACTACCCTGAGGCACCTGGGTGAGAGCCAGAGCAGCCTCTTGGTCAAGCAGAGTTGGGCTCCACTGATGTCTAAATAAATTAAGTGTGTTCCTGGCAGGAAGAGCATTTGCAGCTACTGCCAGTCCCTGTGCAACGCGGGAAGATAAACACCCAGGCAGACAGTGCACAGATGGAGGGAAGGTGTCAGCTCCCAGCTCCGTGCTCTTCCAGGGCAGAATCATTTACAAGTTCGTGATATGATTCCCTTCTGCCAGAACATTATCCACCAGCGAGATGCAGCCTGTCCCTCCACCTCCTCTGTCACAGGCTCAGTGACAGCCAGGCTGGATGCTGAACTCAGTCCAGGGACAGCAGATGGGAGCACCCATGGGTAGTTAGAATTCAGGCCAGCGTTCCCAGCAACTGCTGTATTCACAGCCCAGCTAATCTGCAGGCAGACTGGGAAATGTGATGCTTGTTCTCCAGCCTCCCAGCCGGTTCTAGCAAGATTTCCCTGGTAATTGCTCACCAGGTTTGATCTACTCCTATATCAAGGGCACGTGGTCTTTGCACGGGGAAGAAGCAGGATGCTGAGCTCAAGGGAAGGATGGCTTTAGGGGAGGCTGACTCACAGCCCCATCAACTGCTGCTTACGAAACTCACCTCCCCATAACCACAAACCACCACTTGCTTCCCTCCAAACATCACATCTGTGGTCCTCTTCAGGCTGGGGGACAGAGAGAGACCTGTGTTGGGATTAGTCAAGCGCACACCGCTGCGAGAGGCCCCCAAAACCAGGTCCTGCAAACACACAGCAAGGGCAAAGCAACAAAGAGCCCCATCTCTGCTTGAGAGGAGCCAGAGCCACATTCACCAGTGAGAGAGTTGAAGTGAGGATGGGGAGAAAGGTTGGACTCACCCGTCCAGAATGGATTCCCGGCAGCAATACAGGTTATCAAATTTCTGTTTGGTAACAGAGTCGTTCACGTTCATGGCTGGGACACACAGCTTCCCAGCCTTGGAGAGCTGGTACAGCCTAGAAGAGGACAGAGGCAGGTTAGAGCAGAGAGCAGCAACCCAGCCTCCTTTGTGTCCAGTTCTGGAACCCTCAACACAAGAAAGACATGGACCAGTTAGAACGAGTCCAGAGGAGGCCACCAGGATGATGCGAGGGCTGGAGCAGCTCTGCTGTGAGGACAGGCTGAGAGAGTTGGGGCTGTTCAGCCTGGAGAAGAGAAGGCTCCAGGGAGACCTTCTAGGACCTTCCAGTACCTGAAGGGGCTACAAGAAAGCTGGGGAAGGACTTTTCATAAGGGCAGTTAATGACAAAACAAGGGGAAATGGGCTTAAACTGAAAGAGGGGAGGTTTAGATGAGATATTAGGAAGAAATTCTTCACTGTGAGGGTGGTGAGACACTGGCCCAGGTTGGCCAGAGAAGCTGTGGCTGCTCCTCCCTGGAAGTGTTCTCGGCCAGGTTGGATGAGGCTTTGAGCAACCTGGTCTAGTGGAAGGTGTCCCTGCTGATGGCAGGGGGGTTGGAACTGGATGAGCTTTAAGGTCCCTTCCAATCCAAACCAGTCTGGGATTTGATGATTCTATAACCCAACAGATCTCCAGATCAGCCTTTCCCAAACCTCCTACCTGTGCACACCAGTCACGCTCTCCTCCACAATCCCTCGGATCTTCTTGAATACGTTGGGGTATTTCTTATAAACCCAATGGGTCAGGTCCCCACCGTCATCCAGGATCTAAGAGAACAAGCAAAGAACATGGAGCAGTCAGGCCTTCCACTGGGAAAAGCATTCGCTGGGGACAGGACAGGGAAAAAAAGATGGAGAGCATCTTCAGGCACTGATGGAGGGCTGTTTGGGCAGAGGCCTGGGGGCCAGGACTCCTGGGTTCCCCTAGCTGCCAGCAACTCGGGGTCTCCTCCAAAACACAGAGGATTTCTTACCCCCCATGGCATGGAGTTGATGGATCCTAACAGGGTTTTCTGTCCCTGCTATTGCTCTGCAGCCTGGAAAGGTGACCACAGGCAGCACTAACTAAACAGGCTGAGATCAGAAGGACGCCACAACATTCATGCCCTGAAAGCAAACAGTGGAGAGGAAAGGCTGCGGGAGCTGTCACGGCCACTGACACCTGCTATCGCATCGTTAGTGACCAGGGACCATGCGGGCAGCGAGAGGCGTCATCTGCTTTCAGCGAGGCAAGGGTCCCCTGCAGAGTCCCCCCTCTCTCTCTCTCTTTTTTTTTGTTGAGAGAAGAGCAGTTGGGGCAGCTCCTGTAGGGCTGACTCTGGAGGGAAAAGAGGTCTTGTGGTTTCTCAACTCGTTGGCAGGAGATGCTCCCGTGCCATCAGGCTGTACCAGCTCAGGACACTGTCTCTTCAGCTCCCACAATCCCCACAGTGACCCTCAACCCAGCTCCAGTTGCCATTCTCCAGGACCCCCACTTTAATGGGGGCTCAAAGGCCTTTGCAACACCAGCAGATGCCCAGGTAGCCCCAGCAGGCTCCCAGGAAACAACACCAGGGAGGGAAGGGTGAGGAGCACCCAGTGACCACTCCACGGAGGAAGACGAAGGGCTGGAAGAAGGCTCATTACCATGTTGGCCTGCCAGCCATCTATGTTAACACAGCGGTCAATGCACCACCAGAAGTCATCCTCTGACTCTCCCTTCCAGGCAAACACGGCAACACCTAGAAGAAGAGGAGCATCCTTGGCATCTGCTGAGTTTGGCAGAGCTCTCTCCTGCTTGGCCAACTCAGAAAAGCCACAGACAGGAAGGCCAAGGAGCCATGCAGAGATCAAACCGCAACCCACAACAGGATCAGACCTGTTCATCCCTCCCTAAAAGATGTGTGGTCCAAACCATTCCTTAAACCAGTTGGCTGGGACAAGGCTGAAGAACCAGAAGGGGCTGGAAAGGGCTCTACATCCCCAGACTCAGCTGTACTCACCAGCTTCTGCCAAGGCAGCTGCCACTTCGTTCTGGGTGGAATAGATGTTACAGGCAGACCAGCGGCACTGCGCTCCCAGCGCGCACAGCGTCTCGATCAGCACCTGTGAGACAGAGGGGTGAGCAGAAGACCTGAGGAACAGTGATGGGTACAAGCTCAACAAAGCCATCACGACACAGGAGACCCCAGGCACAGCCTTGTGCAACAGGCAGCAAGGAACTGATCAGAGATGGGCTCCAGCAAACGTTGCCCTGGGGAAATGTGGGCAGCAGAACATCTCCAGGATGTTTTCAGAAAAGTGAAGGTGCCTCTTTCAATTGCCCAAGGTTGGGAAACTTAAAGAGATTTTCTTCTCCAGGGCAAAAAATGGTCTCTCCTACCCCAGATACCCCAAATAAGCAGCCACTCACCGCAGTCTGTGCTGTAATGTGGGTACAGCCCACGATTTTAGCTCCAGCCAAAGGTTTCTCCCCTTGAGCCCGTTTCCTGAGTGAAATCAGAGCAGACATGTCTGCAAAAGGAAGAGAAGGGGTTTAATGACAGCTTAGTCCAGAGAGCTCCCTCTATGCCAGACCTGCTCTCCTTTCTGGGGTCTCCCAGGCTACATCCAGCCCCACAGATTTTGCTATAGTCGTTATTCAGTCAGGGAGAAAACTCCTCATCCCTGGCCTGGCAGGTCTGTTCAAAATGGGACCAAAACTCCAGTGTCATTTGTCACTTGACCACGTAACTAGAGGTCTGGGACAGGCACTGCCCAAGGAAAGCATCTGATGTGCCCCAACTAAAGACAATCATCATCCCTACAGCAGAAGAGCATCAAGGAGAAGCACCTAAAGAGATTAAAACAGTGCTGCCACATCTCAGAAGAGCAGCTCTAAGTGTGCCTGGATTATCTTCCCCTTCTAAGACTTTGGCAGCATGTGAGTAAAAGGAGCCTGAAAGCTAAGTTACCCAATCACCCCACTGGAAATGGCAACTCAGCTTCCCACAAACCCCAGGGGAAGGGGTTGGGACTCTCAATTTTCATGTCTCCAAAGGTGTTGCAAGATCCTTCACCCATTGAGGTTTCTCATCCAAAGCCACCAGAACATAAACCCTGCAAGAGCCCTGCTGTCCTTCGAAAATGGATGCCCCACATTATTAATGTTTGCTGTTGTGTCTATCTCTTCCCCACATAATAATTCAGGGAGGAAAGACAGTGTATCCAAGGCTGGAGCACGAGCTGTGGGAACTGCTGTGGCTCAGCTCCTGGTCTCTGGAGAGCACAGTACCTGCTCACAAGCCCCACAAAGCCCACGCTCCACTTTTACCTTGTTCAGCAATCTCGATCTCCCGGCGTCCAAACTCTGCCTGCTTGATGTTCTTCACACAGAAATTGCTGCTGCCTTTGGAGTTGGTTTGTTGTTTCTCTCGAGGGGACACCTCATCATCAGAGCTGTCTGTGTAGGAGGCAGCTAAAGCCACGAGAGGAACGTGTGTTACCCCAGGACCTCCTACCCTTGAGGTTTCTGCTCCATTTCACTTCCCAGCTTTCACATACACATGATCATGGCTCCAACTACAAGTCTCAGAAGGAAAGCCAATGTCCAGGAGGAATTTTGCACTCTTGCTCCCTAAAACAACTCAGAACTAACTGTATTATCAACTGGTAATCAATGTCTGAGCTTCAGGAACCCCCAGAAATATCCTCTCCAGGAGGGCCACCAGGATGATGCAAGGGCTGGAGCAGCTCTGCTGTGAGGACAGGCTGAGAGAGTTGGGGCTGTTCAGCCTGGAGAAGAGAAGGCTCCGGGGAGATCTTACAGCGGCCTCCCAGTACCTGAAGGGGCTGCAAGAAAGCTGGGGAGGGACTTTTCATAAGGGCAGTTAATGACAGAACAAGGGGAAATGGGTTTAAGCTGAAAGAGGGGAGGTTTAGATGAGATATTAGGAAAAAGTTCTTCACTGTGAGGGTGGTCAGACACTGGAACAGGTTGCCCAAGGAAGTTGTAGATGCCCCCTCCCTGGAAGTGTTGAAGGCCAGGCTGGATGAGGCTTTGAGCAACCTGGTCTAGTGGAAGGTGTCCCTGCTGCTGGCAGGGGGGTTGGGACTGGATGAGCTTTAAGGTCCCTTCCAACCCAAACCAGTCTGGGATTCTATGATTCTATCTCCAAGTACAACAGAGCAGCATGGAGCATCCTGACATGTGGTGTGAGCAGCAGCACCAACACCAGATTTGGGAGAGGATCAGGCATGGACAAGGAGCCCAGAACCTACCAGAGCTGTAGCTGTCGGTGGAAGACTGTGAGATGGAGCGGGACAAGGACCGACGGCCCGTCTTGGTCGGGAACTTGGTGAACTCCTGCATGTCATCTGCAAATTGGATTTGCTGAAAGTGCAAAGAAAAAGTGCTAAATCACCAGGTGCTCCTTATGGCATGTCGTCTTTCCAGGTTATACGGGCCCGTGGCTCCCTTCAGTCCACCTTGACTGCTGGGGTCACAGAAATGAGCGTTACCAAAGGGTCTGGAGCACAAGTGTGCTGAGTTCCCTTGTGGCTGAGGGAACTGGGGTTGTTGAGCCTGGAGAAAAGGAGGCTGAGGGGAGACCTTGTGGCTCTGTGCAAGTCCCTTGGAGGAGGGTGGAGAGAGGTGGGGGTGGGTCTGTTCAACCAAGGACCAAGGGACAGGACAAGAGGAAATGGGCTCCAGTTGTGCCCAGGGCAGTTGAGATGGGATGTGAGGAAGAATTTCTTTGCTGAAAGGGTTCTGAGGCATTGGAAGGGGTTGCCCAGGGCAGTGGTGGAGTCCCCATCCCTGGAGGGATTGAAGAGTCGTGTAGACACAGTGCTGAGGGACATGGGTTAGTCATAGGGGACTTGTCAGTGTGAGGTTAACGATGGGACTTGATGATCTTAAAGGTCTTTTCCAATCCAGACAATTCTGTGATTCTGTGAAATGCATTGAGGGACAGATCGGTGGCTACAGACGCCAAAAACTGAACCCCCTCCTCCGCCTGATCATCTCTGTCACCAAAAGGTTAAAGCAGATTTTACACCTAACACTTGAAGATTAAAAAAAAAACCCCTCCCAGCAAAGCTTGAAACATTCCCTTTAGCCCATCTCTGGCTCCCTGAGGCTTCTCCAAGAAAGTCAGACCCCTTGTACAACACAAACACCGTGCAGCCCTCCAAAAAACCCTGCACAGGCAGAGCCTCCACTCCAACCCCAACCAGTCCCAACTAATTTCTCCCCAAAAACACAACAGCAAGAAAACTGGGGTGGTCCCAGCAGAAACTCAGATCCCTGGTGCTTTCAGGCTCTTCCCCAGGAGCAAGAGCATCCCACAGGTTAAAAACACAGCACATCCTCCCAAAATCAACACTAAAAACAGAGGGAAAACACCTCAGCAAGAGAGAACATTTCAACAAAAAAAAGGAGTTGACATTGCACTGCCTTTCAGTCTCCTCTGCCTTACAGATGTTTCCATTGTAAGAGAAGCCCTGAAACAGCCACCCCTCCTTCCTCTCTGGGCCAGAGGCAACTCAAGACTCCAGCATCTACCACCAGCTCATCAAATTCAAGTGCGTTGGGCTGAAAGGAAGAAGAAAAATAGCCCCAAACTGCTCAACTGCTGCACTTATCCCGCGTGACCAGCCAGCAAAAAGCCTTATTGCTGCTTCTGCAAGAGAAAGACACCAGAGATGAAAGGGAATTAGGAAAAGCACCAGTAAATCCAGGCTGATGCCCCCCTCCCCGGCGCAAAGAGCCCCAGCGTGGCCTCTTCTCTCTGATCACGTCGCTGCAGGATTTAATTTTGCCACTTAACAGGGATGAGACATCATCACAGGGAGTGGGATTAACAAAGCAACTCCACAGACCCAGGAGACCTCAAGAAGAGTCCTGAAGAAATCAAGATGATGGAAAGAGACAGGCCACAGTGGCCTCAAGGAGGGGTTTTCCATGCCACAACCATCCCAAAAGCTTTGATGTGGAAACAGCCTTCAAGGGGAGAAGAATGAAACTATTTAGTTGAGATGATCCATCCCAGAAAGGAGGAATCTGCATAGTCTGGGTCTGGGGTGTCTGCAGCACTAGTGTGGCTATTTGGGCTGGAAAATGGAGCCACAGTTCCTGGAGAAACTCGGCTGATGAGTTAAAAGCAGTGTTGATATTCTGCTCAGGAGGAAAAACAAGGACATGAAACCCACTGCTCAGTCCAAGGGAGGAGATGTGAGGTGATGGAGGTGACTGCAGCATCCCCTCCAGGAACAGACTAGCACCAGATCAAACCCATCATCACACCCAGCCAAGCATCCCAGGCATTTCTGCGGGTGCTGCTGCTGCTGCTGCTAAAAGGTTTTTAGGCAGCTCCTCCGTACTGGATCCGTTCCAGCCTGGTATCTGCTCCCCAGACCAGACTTCCCAGCAGACACTGTGTGATTCTTGACGCAAACTGGATGAATTTGCATGAGGGGAATGAACAGGAATACTAAATGGAGTTTGTACATTTGGTTTTGCAACTGTTTTGAGGTGGTTTGGTGCAGAGGGAGGAACTGGAGGACATCACAACCTACAGCACTGCTGGGAGAGCTGGTACTGAGAGATAAGAGGAGCAGAAGCACCTGTAGCCACACCAGGCAGGTACCAGCAGTGTCCTCAGGATGCAGGGTAGGAGATGACAGGCACAGCAGTTTCCCAATCAAGGAATAACACTGCTGGAGTTTGTTCAAGGTCTGTAGTTTGGATCAACCTTCCCTAGACAGCCTGAGAAAGGTTTGTGCCACCTCCATGCTGGTATATTGCTCATGGGCGTTTCCATGGGGGAAAAGAAAAAAATAATAAAAATAAATTAAATATCAGTAATTTCAGATCAGCAAGATTTCAACCCCTCTGCTCTCACCTCTTTTTGCCACCTCCATGCTGGTATATTGCTCATGGGTGTTTCCATGGGGGAAAAGAAAATATTAAAAATAAAAATAAATTAAAAATCAGTAATTTCAGATCAGCAAGATTTCTACCCCTCTGCTCTCACCTCTTCCTCTGGCAATGCATCAAACCAGAGGGTGTAAACACACCCCATAAAACAGCTGCTGGCATTACAACAGCTTCAACTGTCAGCTGAGGAATTTTCTCTATCTCAGAGAAAGGTTTCCAGGGAAGAGGTGAACCCAGGAGGAAAAAAAAACCCAACAAAACCCAAAAAAACAGATAACCCAGGTTTTGCTGCTCCTGCTCAGGGTGCAGGTGAGTGTCTGTCCTTGCTCACTGTACCCAGGACATGGGAAGCCCAGGCCAGGGCACTTACCTGCAGTGAAATGTGCTGCCTGGATGGTCTCTGGGAGCAAAGCTCATTTGAGATGGGATGGGATGGGGATGGAGGGCTGCTGCGCTCCACAGCTCCCCACCAGTGAGACCTACTGGACACCATCATCCCCTTCAGGGGACCAGCCAGCTCCAAGGTATGATCCCACTTTTCAAGAGAAACAGCAGTTCTAAAAAAGCATGGTTTGAATCCAAGGAGGAAAAAAAAACAACAACAACAAACCCACCACTAAAGAACCCAAGTGCTGATTTAACCACAGTAATCCCCGCCATGGCTTTACCAGAGCTCATCTGAACTCTGCAGCTTAACAAAATCTGTCCTGGCTAAAATTATCATCAAACATTACAAGCAGCTTCCAAATCAAATCAAACCAAACCATTCATACATCCAAACCCTTTCCAAATTAGCCAACTGAGAGAGAGAGGAAGATGAGGGAGGAAGGTGGGTGTTGCCATCAGGTAAAGCGACAGAGTCGAGCGGCAACCGCATCGGCCGCGTTACCTTCCACGTGCCGGGCTCTCGAGCTGCATTAAGGCGATGGAGAAAATCTCCTAATCCTTCAGCTTGTCATGGGAATTCGAATCAACAGCATCCCCAGCCGGGGGCTGTGGGTGAATCGGCTGCAGCTGAGTGAAGCTGAGCTTGGCTGCAGAGAGAGGGGACTCCTGGGATCAGGATCGTCCGGCTGCAGAGAGCACGATCACAAATCACATCCCAAACTTCATCCTGCTGCAAGTGGCTTTTCCAACCGGGTGGAGCACAAGGGTTTATGAGCAAGGAAAATATTTTTTCATCCCAGCAATTCATGAGCAAAGAGGTAAAACAACACAGCATCGATTTCTCTGGGCAGAAACACAGCTGGGGTGTTTTCCAGCAGCCCTGTTACAGGACAAGATGGGACCAGGGTCCTTGTGCAGGGTAGGAGATGACAGGCACAGCAATTTCCCAACCAAGGAATAATATTGCTGAAGTTTGTTCAAGGTCTGTAGTTTGGATCAACCTTCCACAAGGGTCCTTGTGGAATCCTGTGCCTAAATAAGCAGCTCCTTGCTTGGTATAGCAAGGGGGGGTTTTTTTTGGGGGGGGGGAGATACCCTGTAGGAAAACACCAGGATCTGACAAATCCTGCCAAGTTTTCACACAGCAACACTGAACGCTGCCTGCTCTCAATCACACCTGCCAAGCCAAGGTACATTTTCTTCTCCCCTTGCAAAACCTGGCGTGACCATGATCATGCCCATTCCCATGAAGATCCGATGCTTCCCAATGCCTCTTGTTTTCAGCTCAAACCACTGCTCCAGGTGTTGGGTCTGGCTAGGTAAGAGGTTCCTGATACAGAACCACATCTCAAAAAGGATTAAATGAGGTTCTAGAGACCCCCCCCAGGTTCTCCCAAGGCCAAAATCACCATGAAGCTAAAAATAAATCAGTTTCAATGAGCCTCTCTGAACACGATAAGGTACCTGCCCACAGGTGGGCACATTGGCCGGGCGGTCCCAAACCCAGTAGCACACGTGCCCTCAGCACATACAGCCTCGTTTGTTTAATGATTACAACATACAAAGGGCAAACAGATTCCAGCTCTGGACTGTTGTTAACATGAACCTGCTCACATCTAAATGAACCAGCAGCTCATGACTGCTGGGTGTGCCATCCTCCATGGTTTATCCTGTGTTTTTCCCTGGCAGTCACTCAGGTTAGAGAGCAGCTTTTGGAGCTGAGAGAGGAAGAGAAATTCTCCCCCTGCCTCTGAGCTGTAGAGGACTTTGTAAAATCCAGCTGGATTTACCTCAGGCACAGATGAGCCAGGCACATCCCTCCCTCTCACACAAAACAACCACACTTTTAATTATAAAACTCCTTCTATCCCCAGAATGGCTCTAGAGAGGATGCTCGAGATCCTTCGTCATGTTACACATCCCCAGTTGCATCCTGTGCAGCCTCAGGGGAACAGCAGCGGAGCAGGTTGAGGAAAGAGGAGGAGGAGGAGGAGGAAGAGGATTTGGAAAGCATCCACCTCCCTCTCACACAAAACAACCACACTTTTAATTATAAAACTCCTTCTATCCCCAGAATGGCTCTAGAGAGGATGCTCGAGATCCTTCGTCATGTTACACATCCCCAGTTGCATCCTGTGCAGCCTCAGGGGAACAGCAGCGGAGCAGGTTGAGGAAAGAGGAGGAGGAGGAGGAGGAAGAGGATTTGGAAAGCATCCACCAATTCACAGCCCTCCCCGGGGCCGCACGCTGACCTGGTTCACCAAGGCACAGGCTCCACGGGGGAAAGGACACGTGCTGGGGAGCAGCTCCAGGCTCCCATCTTACCACCACCAGGTTTACCTTAGCTAGCCTTTAT
>NW_010323054.1:0-940 GCF_000700745.2 Antrostomus carolinensis | reverse complement strand
CCAGCCACACCTCGGCTGGTCACATCACACTCCTGGACACACATATCCCCTCGCACACACACACACACACTCGGTATCATTCGGTTACTCAGGTACCGTCTCTCCAGCTGGTTTTGACAGCAGCCTCTGGGGAACCGTGATGTGCAGCAGCATTTGTGAACCTGGAGGAAGAGTATGTTTTAGTGACAATCACAGATGGGTATCACCACAGTTGTGCCCGTCAGCCACAGTCTCAACTGTGTACACCTGTGACAGACACTTTTACAACCACATGGACAGATGGGGTGTCTACCTGGAGAGCTTCACCAACTCTCCTTTCTACCTTGCAATCATTCATCCACATGTTATTTTAAAGTATTTAGGCACTTGAATAGAAAAAGTGAAATTGTGTGCACTTACTAGTGCTGGATCAGAGCCCAGGAATATAAACCCAGCACAGTGGGAGTGTGAGAGCGAGCTCCAGCTGAACCAACCCACCTCACATCAGGAATAGAAACGGGGCTCTCAGAGGCTGGTCGCCCACACACATCCACACCCACATGATGAACGTCCACTTCAGAGGGAGACCCATCACCTGCTCCATCCCCTCGAGTGTCACTGTCCCCACTGCACAGCCACGCAGCTTCACACGATGGACAACCCGGCCCCCTGCCAGGGCCCAGGAGGAACGAGTCCCGGGGGCCAGCGCCAGCCTGGGGACACTCGCCCCGTCCCCAGGGTTGTCCCCAGTCACCACCCGCCGGGCCGGGCCCCGGGGAGAGCTGGGGCTGGCGAGGGCAGCGGCCGGGCCCCCGGGTCACCAGGAGGAACGAGTCCCGGGGGCCAGCGCCAGCCTGGGGACACTCGCCCCGTCCCCAGGGTTGTCCCCAGTCACCACCCGCCGGGCCGGGCCCCGGGGAGAGCTGGGGCTGGCGAGGGCAGCGGCCGGGCCCCCGGGTCA
>NW_010323053.1:0-2005 GCF_000700745.2 Antrostomus carolinensis | reverse complement strand
TCCCTCCTCACCCCCGTGGTGAGCTGCAAAGACCACGGTGCCATTTACCTGCCAAAATAGGTCCCCTGAGGAGCAGCTGCCAGCAGAGACATGGCTGCCCTGAGTGATGTGGGGAGACCTGGGGACATCCCTTCAGCCCCAGCCTCTCCACCACCATCCCGTCATCCAGCTCCACCACTGATGAAAGCGGCCAAAAGGACCTTTTACCTCTCCCTGTCCCCATCCAAGGACCTGTCTGTCTGGGGGATGAGGAGATTGAAGCTGCTCTGCTCATGAAATACCCCATTTTTGTGCACCCTGGAGCAGTGCTCAGCTGCTCCTCTCCTCTCCTCTCCTGGGGCGACAGGCTGGGAGGCAGGAGAGGAGCAGCCCAGCGCTGGTGGCCCTGCATGTGGCACAGAGCAACCTCCTGGCTCCCGCTGCATGAGAAGAGATGGAGATGGGACCAAGCAGGCAGCCCTCATGCAGGGAGTCAAGCATGGCAGACCACCTATCTCCAGCAGAAACAGCCCAGAGGAAGCCAGACAGGGCAAAATGAAAAGTAGCCCTTTTTTTTTGTGGTTAGAAAAGGGAAGTTTGAAGTCACTGGCTGGGCTCTTTGGCTTGTTTTTCTTCTAACATGGCCAGCAAAGTTTTCTCAATGCCTTTCAAAAGTGCTATGAGATCCTTCTCTGAAAGGTGATGCAGAAACAGCAAGGAATCCTTCAGGCTCCGAGCACTTCCTCACCCCTTTCCACATCAAAATGACACAGGGCTCTTGGCGCTGAAAAATCAAACTACCGTCTGCACAGCAAGATTGACGGCTCCAGCCCGTGTCCTGCATGGTGCTGTCTCAGTGTGTTTGCCACGACTCTTGCCCTCCGGCTGGGATGAAAGGTTGGGTGGAATGTTGAGGGGCTGTTAATGGCATGTGATTCCTCACCCAGCATTTACCAAAAAGGGTAAAATAAATTTTAAAAAGTGGAAGCAAAACATTTGGCTGCTGTTTCAGAAACATTTCCTGGATTGTATTGATATTTCTATAGAGCTTTTTATAAACAGCATCTCCAAGGGTTTTACAGAGCCACATGCTACATGCCTTTAGCAGAGCCCACAGGTCCATTCTGCTCCGAGACACAGGTCTGCAAGGATTCTGCTTTCCTTGGGAATGGCACGGGTCTCTCCAAGGGCAGGATTAGACCCACCACTTATATATCTCAACGAAATAAACAGACTGTGCTTTGATGGTGTTATCTTTACATGCACGTGTGACCAGGTGCATCACAAATGGATTAAACCACAAAAACCTTCCAAGAGAGAACAGTTTAATAAGATGCTGAGGTTAAACACCAGGCTTATCAGAGGGCCTGCCCAAGCAGCTGGGGAAGTCACCAAGGGGACCGTATCTCCAAAGAACAGCAGCTCAGCTATTTGTTTGGAAATTTAGAAAAATATCCCAACCCGCAGCCCCGTGGTACTTGCCATAAATAATTTCCAGATAGTTTGCCTTTCAAAATCCCAGGCGGCCATTACATTATTTTGTTACATCTCCGAAGAGGCTGAAATCCTTAAAACCATTATGTGAGATAGAGTAATTCATCAAGTCCTGTTTTACAATACTTCGTGGTATTAATATTTATTAACATTTGAGTGTTTGTTACACTTCCTATTTTAGGATGCCAGAAGCGAGTGATGCGTAACTGGCTAAGAGGGACCAAATCCTGACGCGAAGGCTGGGCTGCTCCTGCCCCAACAGCCCTTTTGGTGTTAGCTGGACAGAGGGGAACACACCCCACCTCTTTTTCACACATCCAGCCCTTTTTCCCCCCATTTCAGACCAATTTTTAAACCATCTCGTGTATCTTTTTGATGGTCAGTTTTTTCCCCAATGTGGAAATTAAAGAGGCTGAGGAGCCATGGGGGGTGGTGTGTAGCTCTACAAGCAATGCCTTGAACAAGGGCGGGTCGCTGGAGCCAAGTGTCCCTCACAGGCGCCGTGAAGCACCGGGAACGTCCCAGACCCACC
>NW_010323052.1:50927-55180 GCF_000700745.2 Antrostomus carolinensis | reverse complement strand
CAAATTTACCCTTACATACTTATTACAATGTCCATATATTGAAAGTAGTTGTTAACTATGGACAGATATTATTAATGCTCGTAGCCAATTCAGATATATTTACAACTCAATTATTTGCAGTCTTTTCTGTGCAGGTCTGAAAAGCTGAAGTAGAGCTGCAGTCTATTTTAGAACTGGAAATTTTACTAAGCCTATATGTTTGGGTCCTAAGTCTTTTAGTTGGTATTTTGATATTAAGAAAATATTTGAACCTGCAAGTGTGATTTTTTTTTTTCTTTTGGAGACATGCTCTCTCAGGAGATGAGATGTAAAGCTTCCTGGAGTGTAAGTTAGACTTCATTTTTACCATTAATTTAAACAAATAAATAAATAAATGGAAAAGTTAATTACCATGAACCAACTCACCATGTGGATTCAAAGCTCACTGAAAGCAGTCTGCAAAATACTCAAACTCCAGGAGGGAAGAAACTGAAAACATTGGCTATATTCTACTGGTGTACTACTGTGTTTGTGAACATCCTGGGAGGTAACAACTGTTGCCTCAAACAACTGTTTTCCCTCAAACCTCTTTCTGAACCACATTTCTCTTCTACGGGTGATGGAGTTTCACCAAGATTCTCCCAGGGGCTGTACTAAGGGGCTGTGGCTTCCTGGAAGACACCTTATTCTTTCCACAAGACCTTTTGTAGACACCCTTTTGCTCAGCTCCTTACTTTGACTGAATCACTACTGCCTCTCCAAGACCATTGGTGATTGTGGCAGGAACCAGGAACAGCAAAGTTTAACTTTATTTCAGTTGTGAAATGAGCACAAAACAAGCCACACACTGTTTCTCAAAGGGCAAACACTCAAAAATTCAGTTACACAAGATCCACGTGCAAATCACGCAGATTTAATTCAAATCAGGATGCTATACACAAGCAAAGGAGAAGGAAAAATTTTCATCACGTGCACATGCAAAAAGGTGCAGTCTGGTACAGAGAATACAAAAATAATTTCTATACTGGATACAAAAAAATACACAAGAACATTTACCGTGATGTTACGTAACAGACACTGCAGAACAGAGACAGTAAATTAACTTCCACCGTACCAATCTGTTTGGTGAGCGTAATGCTTTTAAATAACCATTCTGCCTAACAAAGATAGGGAGAAAGGTATTTCATTATGCCCACCCCAGCACCCCATAATTCTTGACAATCCAGAGGGTAATGGATCTGGCAGAACTTGGATGCCCAGCATCCTCCTTCATGGGCCACGCTCTCACTGTTCTGCCAAGCTCTGGAATATTTGTTACAGCTTTATTAACAAGGATAACCTATACATGGAATGGGATGACAGAGTTGTTGAATGCCTTCACAGATTTACATTTAAAAATAGAATGTGCAAATAAATAGAAAACTGAAGAGGGCAAACAAGTTCCTATACATATTTCTGCTACCACTTAAAGGCAAAGCTGATCCAATAAAACAGAAACTTTATTTATCCAAAGCTCTTTCCAACTGGCTATTTCAAGATGTACTAGAAACACTAGCATCTGAAAGCTCTTCCATGTGGTACAACCCTCCCCATTTTACATTTGGTAAACCTAGAGAGGCTACTGTCATGGGTCCAGTCTTCACAAGTCAGTAAAGCACAAATTGAGATCTGCACAAACAGTAGCAGGACTTTCACAAGTAGGTTTCTCTGCTTAACAAACAAAAAAAACAACCCCAAAACCACCAAACAAGTACACAGGAAGAGAAACACATTAGATGCTAGCTCTATTGCTTCTGGCTTAAAAGCATAAGGATCCCAGCCTTACTGACATTTTACTCTTCAGGATCACTCCAGGGGTTACTCTCAAGCAGGCTACATTAACAAAACCAGCACATGATGAAAAGTCTGCATCTCAGAAGCAGGTGCAACTTCAAATCTGAAGGATTCATGTCAAAGCATTTGAAAGCCTGCAGCTTCAGTGAAGCTTTAATGTTGCAATTTTCTCTGGGCAAGTAATTTCATTGAAGTTTGCTAATGCTATTTAAATGTTAGAGCATTTCTGCATGCTGATTAGCAGCCAAAAGCTATAAACATGAAAATGCCACTTGAAACGCAGCATAATTTGCACATGCTTGTTGCAGAATCTAATCAGGATTGCAGTGCTCAAGACAGTAAATTGAAGGCAAGTCATAAACTTCTCCAAAGAGTTAATATTCAGCATTTTGCAGGAGCTGGGCAAACATTAGTGCTAAAATAAGAATACAATCCAATGCAGGTTCTCACACCCACAAAACTAACACAAGTCCATTTATATTTAGAAAAGTAACGTACTCTGGGATTTATCTGTTTATGTGACAGATGGAAATGCTGCCTAATGAGGACTGACCTAGTTTTAAGAATGGACAGAACACCCTCTGATTGCTCCTCCTTTCTCTGTTCATTAGCAAGTCCCCTTCCCCTCTGACAGCCCTGACCAAACCCAGTACAGCACACATCTTTCCGCCATGGCTGATAATGTCATCTTTTTCACTACCCCTTTGGCATTTCATTGGGTAACAGTAACTCTAAAATCACCGTGGTATGGGGGGGTGGGGGGTGGGGAAACACTTACTAAACAAAACAAAAAATATCAAAACCAAACCCAAAACAAAATTCACAAAAAAAACCCCAAACAAACCCAAAACACAACCAACCAAACCAGCCAAAAAAACCCCACCACCCAGCTACTGCCTGACAAGAGTCAGGTTGCAGTAACTCAGCACTTCACAAGTTCAGACCCACAGTCCCTGCAAAGCACAGAGGCTACTTGGTACTCACATCCTCATAGCAGGGGTAAAAGAGTGTTCAGAGCTCCTGGCTAGGGAACTTGTTTGAAGAGCAGTTACTCTAGCAATACTAATGCACCATGAGGAAGAGACAACAGTGCAAACCAAATTAAAATATTTCTCTGATTGCATTGAAAATTCGGGTCCAATTAAAAATCATTTACACTGATTAAAAAAAAAAGGGGATCTGCTTGTCTTAAATGGCTTCTACATTAGAAGTCTCGGAGCCCTTACCCAGTCAGATTTAATGAAAGATTATTTCAGAGGCAGAGATCATGACTGCATAGCACAAGCACTTCATCAAAGGGAATTTGACTTATAATACATCTGCATCCTAAATAGACAAGATATACCCAAGGTCAGAGAGGAAATGAAAGCTGACGGGGTTGAGGCAACGTGCCCAAAACCATGCTGCAGACCTGAGTCAGTTCTACAATAGGTGCCCTGACTCCCAGCCTCAGATTGCCTTCAAGCAATCTTGAAAGGATATTACGCACTGCATAATCTTCCTTCAACTAGTCATATATGTGGATTAAACTTAACACCTTATAAGCAATTTCTTAATTAAAAGCAGCCTTTCATCATAAAACCAATGTATTCCAAATGTACCTGGAAAACTCATATTTGCTCTTGTGGAAATTCACCACTATTTATATATGACAGATCTTTCTGTCCTTAGTAAATTTTAGGGGTTTTTTTCAGGTTTATTTATTTTCTCTACTATTTATAGGATTTTTTTTTTAAACACAGATATGGTATAAAGAAAAAATAGTAAAAGCTAAAACCATTTCAGTTGTGAAAGGATAACATTGCCAGGGTTAGGGAACTGCTGAATTACCTGAAACTACCTTCTCTTCTCTGTTCTTCATGTCTGGAGTAACCAGCATCTCTTTAGAGCATATACAAAGTAACTGCAACTGAATTACACTGATATACAAGGAGTTGCATGGAAAGCTACTATGCAAATAACCAACAATACAAAAAGGAACATTACCGCATTTCTCAATGCTTCTTATCACACATGTGAAAACCATGGGGGTCTTTCTCTTTTCTGACATTGTAACTTCCTATTTTCCTATCTGGAAAAATGTTAAGAGTCATTGTAGTTCGAATCTAATAACTGAATAAGACAGCTCTTTCATATTTATGGGCAAAATTACAAACAGTAAAACACTTGTTTTAATCTTGCGTGCAGGATATAAAGCACAGCGCAGGATACCAGGGTTAACACTCATGCAACAACTTTTACAATAGAATATGTAAATTAAATATTCTTGAACTACAGCCAGCTGAAAATCCCCAACTCTTTTCTGTAGAAAGGAAGAAAAAACTGGGTTTTTATTCTCAGTTAAGACAACCCAGTGGAAGTCTATATATGACTATATCCCCTTTTCCTCTTGAACTCCCTGGCCTGTGATATAAAATAACATGCAATTGGCATCAGATTAA
>NW_010323052.1:42136-50898 GCF_000700745.2 Antrostomus carolinensis | reverse complement strand
CTGCTCTGCCCAAGGCGCCTGCCACTCTCTACAGAAACCAGCACACACGCTCACTCCCAAACCATTGCCTTCTTCAGCCTGGCACTTTAATGTAAACCACATTCCATTTTGGCTCACACTGATATGTCAGGCTAGAGATTACAGCCTGTCTGGTGCTGATGTTGCAGCTCATTGAGCTCTCTGGCACATGAAGCAGCAGAGCAAAGGGTCACAACTCTTTTAGCCCTTGCAATTTAATGTGCTGCCAAGTGCATGTCAGTCCTGAGTGTTAGCTGACATGAAGATGACTGTGACTTAGCCCTGAAAATGAACTGTGGCCAGTGTCATGTCACAGTGATAATTTAATCCTTGTTCTTATTTACACTGACTATTAAATCATGGCTTTCTCTAGTCAAGCAATCTTAACTGCTTGCAGTCCTGCACACAAGGGAGCAGTGCACAGTTCAGGTGAGGTCCCTGTGGATAAACACTAATGAGGTCTCTTTGGCTCACTGCCATCCTCTGCTCTCACTGCTAACAGCACTGTCTACACACCAGCCTGAGGAAAACACACCCATCTCATGTGGGTGAAAAGGCCTCTGGATAGGCAGGGACTGTTGTTTGCACCAGACCTGGGACACAAAATCAAGTCCCACTTCATAAGGCAAAGCATTCAAAGGTAAAAACAAACAAACCAACAACAAAAACCCCCACAAAATCCCAAACAAACCCACATAAAATTACCTGGCTAGTATCTTCCTCTCTTCTCTACTTTTAAGTGCTTTTAAATGGCCTAACCAGAAAGGGAAGCAAGCCAGCATTATGAAGCAGAGAATTAAGTCATTCTGCATTATTTCTATGCATTATATGACCATCCACAAATATAATTGGTAGTTAATGATGAATTAGTGCCTCCAAGTCATCTTCTCTCTATTTCCCTCAAATTATTTTCCCTGGGGATGCACTGGAAAGGAGATACTGAAAACTCCTATTAAATAGCCACTGACTTTCAAATGAAGTAATTGAAAAAAAAAAAAAATTGAAAAGCAGGGACAGTGACTTGGAGAACTAACTACATATCCTAAGAAATGGATTTGTTCTCACATCAAGCAAGTAAGAGCTTGATGGTTTCAATCAATCCTTCCTGGTTTTGGTCAGGCACAACCTCACTACATTTTTTCTGCCCTTGAGCTGCTCAGCACTGAGGCACAATGGTTCTGCATTGAAGGACTCTAGCAGGGAAGCTCCAGCATACCATGTATGCCTACAATTATAAACCATGTACTTTTCTGAATCCCAGGACAGAGAAAGAAGAGGACTGGGGTCAGCCAATTAACGTATAAAGAGAGGACATCAGCTTAGCCAGGTCTGGTTTTGAGACATTTCCAGATTTTCTAGAAGAATTTGGAAGTCTGTTTGGTAAAACTGCACTTGTGATCAATATTATTACATATGCAAAAGAGCAAACCCCTAGTTAAAGAAATGCGTACTTGCAATTCATTAAAAATACCTCTCTCTCACAATACAAAAAGAAACCCCATTGCTATTATATGCAAATTTCAGCTTCAAAGAACTTGCATACTGGCCCAAACTAACCTCATACAGCTATGAGCCAGCCCTGCTCAGACGGTTCAGCTATGGGCAGCCCCACCGTAGGCATACACAATGCAGCTGCCACCAGGGAAGAACAAAGCAGGTTTTTATCAACAGGAGCTATTAAACATTCAGTACACTTCATTCATGGCAAGGCTAAGTACTGTGCATCAAACAAACTCTGGAGCATTTGGGGTAAGAGGTATGATTGTCTCGAGTGAATTCTTCCACATAAAAAACCTGGCTCGATGGATGGCTGCTCCCATAATAAATAGCCTGTGCATCCTAGAACACCTACTGTTGCCTATAGACCACAACAGGCACCTTTCCATTCAATTTTCTTTCTTTTAAATGTGACGCTTTCTACTGTAAGAATCTCTAGTTCTCTTTAAAGAAATCCATTCACCAAAGAATTTACATTTTTCATCCAACTCCTGTACTTACTGAAACCATTTTGAGCCAATAGTCTCTAAGGAAATTGGTATTATTAATGCCTTATTACTCTCAATTTATTGCTTCTTTACAGAAGGGAGACTTCACTTTCTTCATTATTTAATCAAGTCTTTTCTGTTCTTTAAAATTCATACAGCATTAAAAACTACCTTCAGATACTAAGCTTGCCCTACAAGGTTCATTTGTGGTTGCCCTTCCAGCACTGCTTTTTAAAAAAAAAAAAAAAATAAAAATCAATTTTACCCATGCAAATAATTATAGAGCAACTATTTTATTAACTATTACCAGTTCCCTACTTACTGCTTACAATCAGATACAATATTTAGATTATTTCAGCATATTGAACTATAGCCATCTGAAGTTATGGATGTAAAAAGCAAGACTACTCTTTAATTTCTGCCCTTAAATATCTAAAATAAATGTGCTTTCAGTATTGCTTCGTAATCTCCATAGGAAATATGCATCCTTTTCTAAAGGCAAGAACTGCATTAACTAACAAGAACAGAAATGGGGAGTCTAAGTAGGTAGTGTTGTTCCTGTGCACAGGTGTGAAATTTGACACTGGACACAGGAAGTTGCCCTACCCGTTATCCACAAGTGTAGGTAAATCATAATTTTAAAAATACTGAACTTCAGCCTTGGTCATTTTATTTTGACATTTAAATCTGAAAAAACAGTTAGCACAGTTATATCATCATTAGCAGAATAATATCAGCATGAAATTCTGTATTTATTTGCAAAACATACACACATTTGAAGTGTCTTTCTCCAAGCTAAATTGCCTTGCAGTCACACGGTTAAATGACATGAATAAGGAACTTGCTTGATTGGTTTGGTAAGGTTGCAAAGTTATTTCGGGTAATTAAATCTAAATATGACTGTAAGGAGTTTCAGAAAGATCTCACAATGCTGAATGAGCTTTCAAATCCAATATTATTAAAACACAGTAATGCACACAAGGGTAAAACAATGTTAACTATATATATTTTCCAATAAATTACTTACTGTCCCTAAAGAAAGTAATATGTGAGTCATCACTAATTGGTCTATGAAAGTTTTTGATACTCAGAGGCAGTAAAAAGGCAGATATGTTTGGAATTATTAAAAAGAACATGAAGCAAAACAGAAGACGATTTTTTTCCTTGCAGAAATCTGATACATCTGGATTTTGAGTACTACTCTGTTTCTAATATTCTTCCTTAAGCATCTTCTGTATTACCAACCATCATCAAAGATTAGGTATTTGAATGCAAGGACCTTTGTTTGCTCCAGCATGATTGTTCATACCCATGTGTTAATTACTAGGCACCTTTTCCTGCCTATGTTTTTGGAATAGTTAAGATTAACAAAGATAAAACGGAGTATTTATTTATTTTTAAATCCCTGCGTACAGTTGAGCTCTCATAGCAGAAATTACTGAGCAGTTATCACTGTTTCTCACAAAACACACGTTAGCCAGCACTTCCCATCATACTTGACTGTCATGTGGAATCCATACCCAGCTCTGCCCAAATGCCCCGCAGCACTGCTGACCTCTCTCTACCCAACCAACTGCTCTTCTGCCACATCATGTCTTGAGAGCACATCAATGCTCTGTTTGCAAAATACATCTGGAGGATAAAAATGTGCTGAATTCAGACTAAAGCTGAAACAGAGAGAACAGCTTCATGACTGTTATAACAGGAAGAGGTATTGGATGAATTAAGAAATAGTGAAATCCAACTTTACTTTTCAATATCTGCAAGTCTGGTATTTAAAAAGCTGCCTGTAGTCCCAAAGTTTAAGAAACCCAATGATTCAAGGAAAGTAATCAACTATTATATAAAAAGCAATTAATTCAATTCAAGATGAAGCAAATTAGTTGTCCTGCATGGGTAGAGCAGCAAAGTAAGCAGTGTTTGCTAAGCACTCCCTTCCAGCTGCTGCACCCTCACAATACAGTCACACTGACTGCATAGATGTGGCAGGACTGAGCTGGCGTGAGGAGGCAGCAGAGCAGTCATCTCATCCCCAAGGACTCGCACACAGACAAGGAGAGCCCAAGGCAGTGCCCCTGGCCCTCACTGCCTAACACCAGGAGGAAACACTGTGTTGAACAGGATTTCAGACACACAAGGTCAATACGGGCACCCAGGTCCCCCTGCAATTATACAGGAATATAGCATTTATGTTTATTGGTGCTACTGAGAAATCACTCTCCCTGCACAAGAGGAAGCAACTGAAGACAAGTTAAATATTTATGGAGATTTCTGTGGTCTTTAGATCAGGTTTTAAATATACTCTCTTCAACCACTGCCCTTAGAGACACTACAGCTGTTCCCAGCTTCCACACACAAAAAGTCCATAGCAAGTCCATCCCTGCAAAATGACTCATCTCCTGCTTCCACTGTACTTCTCCTGCTCTGCCCTGAGAGCTAACAGAGAAACTCTTCCAGTTCCTTAACCACCTCTGTGCTCTTTCACTATGCCTAAGGACCAGTTATAGGTCCTTCACATATTAATTAGTTATTGGAATTTGTACATTTCAGAAAGTTTGGGGCAAGTCACCAGAGTTTCTTAATCAGTTTCTGTATTTAGAAGGGTAGTAACACCTATATTATACAGACAATCCTCTCCATTATGAGAGAGGACCTGCTATGTATCACTATGAGCAAAAAACATGTCACCCACAAGAGGACTCTTTGGTAACTGTTTTATATTGATAGCTGTAAATAAGCTGCGTTGATTTATCTACAGCCTGGTGCGCACACCACTGCAGGAACAAGACACCTCCCATTTTTGCAACACTTTCCACTATCTTAAAGGAGGATGGTGTCCCACTACCTAAATGCATTTGTAGAGTGAGTAAATATCACTATTTCCATTACTCGTTGACTTTCCTTTCAGTGTCCTGTAAATCCTAAGCATTCTGAAAGCAGCAGTGGCTTCTTAAATAATTCCATCATTAGAGCAAGCCAGGAGCCCAAAAACATGAGAATATACTTTCAAAATCCCTTTGCTTTGATTTTGTATTTGCTGTGCAGAAATAAAGTTTCCAATCCAGACAGCAGGGATGTCCTGGTTTTTGGCTGGGACAGAGCTAATTTTCTTCTTAGTAGCCAAGTGAAACCACCACAGGGGAACTCTGGCAAACAAGCAAAAGTCTGAGATGGCATTATCTGATATCAATTATTTTTCTTGGTATCAGTTCTTCTATCTCAGAATTTTGACAAGGACAGCATGATAGTTCTACCAGTAATGCTGGGATAGGAAAGAGTTAAAAAATCCAAATTTAAAAAAAAAAAAGAAAAAAAAAAGATGTGAACATAACACTCTGTGTCCATTTTCTTAACAGCCTCTGGGATAGCATGATCTATAATAGCATGCCTTTCAGGAAAAGTGGAATGGAAAAGGCATATATATTTAAATATTAATAATTTCTTACTGCTCCTAAGCATTAGAAACAGCTTTGCTCACTACACACTAAAGAGCTGACCCCAACACCAAAGTTACAACCCACCATTATCTTCCTAATGTCAGCAACATATTGATTTTTGTTCCTTTTATTTGTGCATCAAGGCTCGCAGTCTGTGCACGTGTATGTATGTGTGTATTTTCGTGTGTGGGTTAAAGGTTAGAAATGGATGATGTTCTCTGGAGATTTTGGTCCATGTCTTTGGACAGAACAGCTTTTCCCCCACCCTTTTCTTTTTCTCTGCTCCTTCATGTAAGTGCTGTTGTTTCTATGCTCACCATGCAGCTGTGAAATGAAACAGAGTCACAGTCTGCAAATGCCGTGCCTCAGCTGAGAGCAAGCAGTGAAGCATGATACAAACTGGACCTTCCACCCACTCTGAGGGCAAGTACGTTGCTTTTACAATGCTTCCAGCCTCAGGTGAACTGAGGTTGAGAGGACATACTCATTCCTCATCCTGCAGCTAGTGCAGGATGATGTACAGTGTACACATCAGATCTCAGCTGAAGTATCTGTTAACAAATACAACCATGCCAGAACTGTCTATAAAAGCAGGAGAAATGGAGAGGAGAGCTAAACATCCCAAAAATTAAATTCACAAACCTGTAACATTTATTACTCACTAATAGTAATTCTTTCTGTTAAAAAAAAAAAAAAAGTGTAACCATAGCTGTAGTTCTCCTGGTACTTTATTGATGTGTCAAAAAGGTGGTGACAGAACAGACTTTGCCATGATACTCCTTCCTCCCTGACTCCCTCTGAGTCAGTAACAGATCCCGCATTTTACAGTAAACTTCTTTTTGCAAAGGTGGAACTGGCCTGGAAGCCCAGTGCACATTTGGGGCACTAATGCGTCCTTACTTTTTCTTGCAAAAGACCAGGACTTCTCCTAACGGGAAAGGCAGAATCCCAATTAAGTCAGTCTAGCAGGTATTTTGCCAATCACCTTAGGCACTCGTGTTGAGAGCTTGTCCAGCTGGAATTGCAAATCAGAGAAAGAATAATGTAAAACTGTAAGAAACATGGGAACTGGAATTATCTGAAGGGATTTCTACAGAGGTTCTACTTGTTATGAAAAATCACGGGGAAGGCAATCATTGAGTACTGCACTTTGGAGGGCCAAATGCTATTTCCTCTAGAAAGGCAGATGAGCCTCTACTCCAGTGGCAATACCCCCCTTTTAAAATCCCCATGGCCTTGTCCCTGCTCTGCTCACAACACCCTCTTCCCAGAGTCACAGAGGATCTGCCTCCTGGACCTCATCTTTCTCAGCTTCACAGTCTCAGGTCACACACTGCTGATCCTGTTTTTTCTCTTGTTCATTCTTCTCAGACAGTTTGGTGACTTTTAGAGGTAAAAGTAAGTTTATTTCCACACATACAGCTTCTAAGATGCATCTGTGGGATAATACCACTCTGCACAATCACAGCTTGTTTTCACTCATTTTATCCCCAGATCCTAACTACCACGTTAGCTTGTAGAGGTCCTTCTTCCCCTCTTTTGAGCTCAGTCCCATCTTTGGCAATTCTCAGGCCCACTTGTCTTCTCGCAGCTGCCTCACTGGCCTCAACTTTCTTTTCACTGTCTATATATTCTGTTCTCTGATCCTGCACTCATGGTGCCTTCTTCTCACAGCTATTTTGCAACAGTACATCTGCACAGCCCTCCCAGGCAGATTTCTAATTTTTCTACCTTGAGCCTTGATTTCCACCTCCTCCAGCTTCACAGCTCTTTTCCTGCTGCGCATCCACAGACTGTTCCATTCCCCGTAAAAAGCTTCAAAAGGGATAGCACATACACTCCAGCCACTGCATTTTCAAAGATTTCGTGTACTTGAAACAACAGGTCTGAAGGAAAGAGCGTCTTGAATTTTCTGGGTCTCATTTCCTTACTCCACACTTAACACTTGTGTAGGTATGATCTGTTTGACTTCCATAATTATTCTCATATTGATGTAAGATTCAAACACGCAAGAGTCTGCATATGGCACAATGTAAAAATAAATAAATAAATAGAACCAGAAAAGGTATTTAGACCATCATTAACACAAAGGAGTAAAGCCTGAGTGTTTCAGAGGGCTGGTTTAGGAATATCTGAGCATTTGTGTGAAAGACGTTGCTATTATAGGACACATGGCATGCAAATGGAAGTGCCAGGGCTCAAGTGAGGGTCTATCTGCAGATCCCAGCCTGCTGGGCTTCTCCTCCAGTCAGGACTTGGGAAAGATAAGAAGAGATATAAATAGCATGCAGCATACTGGCAAGCAGAGCTGTGACAGAGTGCTGTGCTGACTGCTGAATGCCATCCTGAAGGAATCAGCACTTTTTGTCTGCTACTTCAAATCTTTATAATTGGAAGAGATTGAAAAGATCAAATGTGCCAAACACACCTATTCCAGTTCAGAGCAAAATCATAAGTACACAAAAATCAGAGGCATGGAAAGAAAATACCCTCTAGAAATAGTTTATTTTCCTCTCACTTACCTAATCCAAAAGGGTTTAGCCTTGTATTTCACATACACACTGGTTAGAGAGAACAATCCATCCAGCACTATGCACTTTCCATGGCATCTACTGCACAAACCCAGCATCCCAGAATACTCACAACTTAACCACACTTGTTTTGAGTGAGGTCATGGACAAAGGCAAGACGAAGAAACGAATACAGGGAGGCTGGACAGAAAATGCATTTCCAGAAATCCAGACCCATCTTTTCATTGATCTCAGTTAGATTTTATCAGGGATAGTTCTGCTCAAGCCATAGTATGGTAAAGACTTAAAAAGGCTGTGCCAGTCAGCAGGAGAAACAGAGAAGGGTCCAAGAGCAGTGGTGCTTGGGGCATATAAAAGCCCAGGAAGTTTCCCTGACTGCCCTGTTAGAACATGGGAAGCAGAGAAATTAATCCAGCCAAGCTTCTAGGGAAGGGACGGTTCAGTTTTATTGTCAGCTATAATTCATGTTTACCTAGCCCTTGCCAAAAACTGTCTAAATATAACCAAAACAACTTCCCCAGTCACCTCACACTCCTCCTATGTACACAACATCATCATGTTCTTTTCTGTGCTCCCCAAGAATAACCTCACTGGCTGTTAAATGTGCCAAAATATTTTTCTTATTATACACCTCTACCAGACCCCAAAATATAGACAGTATGCAATGACAAATCCAACAAGGCAGGCTTCAAAACATCATTTATAGTGATCTCAATAAACCAAATTATGAGCTTGCCCAGATTTCTTACACAGGTCTACCTCCAAAGGAAACAGCCTGGGACTTAAGACAC
>NW_010323052.1:38296-42106 GCF_000700745.2 Antrostomus carolinensis | reverse complement strand
ACACAGCCCCTGTTGTACTCAGCTACACAAGCCTTTCAAGCATAAGCCTTTCAAGCATAGGAGGAAGGAGTGGAGTCTAAAACCTCCCCCTTTCCTAGGTCTGAAATCAATAAACATTTGCCAAAATGTTTGCATCTAGTTATCAGAGGTCACAATGATGAACGTGAGCTCTACTGCTGTTCTGCATGTCACAAGGAGAGAAGTAATCATCATCTTCTGCATTATGAGCAGTGAAAGAAAGCATTTTCCCCTTAATTTCTGTTTTCTTCTGTAGATTCACAGGAGGCTCTAAATGAATACCAACAGTGCAGTGCAAAATCTTCTTTTTCCTGATCACAGCAGCTATAAACCCAACCACACACAAAACAGAGAACTCACTTGTATGTATGAGAACTCACCTCCCTCTGTGAGGTGAGAAAGACAAGCAGGATGACAAGATCTGAACTGGAGCTGAGTGGCACACTCCTAGCTCAATCACTGACTTGCAGGGCAATTTCTGGGCAAGTCACCTCACTTCTGTGTCTCTAGGAATGTGGTCAACATTGCAATCCTCACAAGTCCTTCATCAGGCTACACTGGTAATAAACTGATAAACATCTGATGGAGAGAAGAAATGAAGCTCATTTTGATTCTCTGTAGAAGTCAGTTGGATATTATGGCCCAAATAGAATAAGGTGCTAATTAACCCAATAAGAGGCTAACTGCTTGAAGATTCGGACTCAAGACCTATCTGCAGATGCACTTTGCCTGATGTGCATACTGCAAGTCACTGAGTATTTTCACCTTACTAGAATTAATTCTCCCCCTTTTCTGTGAGTTTGACTCAATCTCATAGAGCAAAATAATTGGCCTTTACCAGAGCATGCATCCAAAAATATCAGCATTGAAAGGGATACTGTCCAGCATTCAGATTTTTTTCTATTTCTCTGCCTACATTCGTGAATTTTCTGTTAAAAAGTCAAAAAAACAATCACACTCAGATAGAACAGATTCAGAAAGCATAGCAAAACCTTCCGCCCAATTTCCAATAAACCCCAGGGTTTGGGAGTTGGAATTTTAATTCTCCTCAAATACATAGTATCTTAGTCTTTACCTCATTGGCTTGATATTCCATATGCTGTAAGTAGCTCCTTTTGGCCTAAAGAAAGTGCCCTTTGCATAAACATAGCCTGAAGTAGAAACCACTAAAGCAATTTTTAGAAGTACTTCTAAAACAACTGAACATCCTGGGTGAGTGAAGCTCAGACTGGCACACAAATCAAACTGAATAGGTATAGTTCACATTAATTTGGCATGAAAAAGGGGCATCACATACTTGACAGAATCCATAATAAAATGCAAACTCTTAGCCATTGTGGGCATACCTTGCTTAAGAATTATTTGGCAATTCTGGCAGATTTACATTCTTATTTTCTAAATGTTTCCCTTTTTCCATTTATCATACAAGACATTGACAAAGAACAAACAATAGGAGTAATTCTGCAATATAATACAGCAATGTCCTTGCTGTATTATCTCTGGGGACTGAATTTAGGACCTATTCTGGCATCAGACTGGGAAGAGAAAAAGAGAACAGGAAGGTGAAAGAAGTAGAGGGGAAAGAGGAAGGAGAAAATAGAGAGAAAGAAGAAAAAACCCATTTCTATGATCTCCTTACCCTTTGGTTTTAGATCTGGACCTGCAATTGGTTGAACAGCTTTAATTTTTCCCTAAGAAATGGAGGAAGTAACCATAACACCCTCAGTCCATTCCTAAAAACAGGCAAGATAACTCAGTCACCTGACTCAGGCTTCTTTTTTGGGATAGAAAAGCTACCCCTGCTGAAGCATGAATCACCACTGCACTAAGGCAGCCTTCCCCTACTAAAATGATTGTGAGACTTTGTACCAATTTGCTTTATTATTCTAGTTTCTGCAAACACAACCAAAACCACCTCATGTAGTTTGGAAGGTGGAACACAACCTCTTTAAAAGCCAGAGATTTTCACTAATGCATGTTTATCTAAGCACATGTATATGATCCCTATTAACACAGCATTTAACAGTTTCCCAGCTTTATAATGCATTTGTCCTCTCAGCTTCCCAGTGAGGAAGCAAAGAGAAGCTGAGTGACTTGTTCAAGCGCAAGTGCACAGAGAAAGTGTGGAGAAGAACAAGGAATGGATCTGACCTAGACAAACCCAAACTTCAGATACAGAGCTCTGCAAGCAGAGCATGCTCTGCTTGTGCCACAGAGCCAAAACACTGACTCATCAGTGTAAAAACAAAAGTCACGAGGAGAACCATGAGGAACACACACACAACAACCTAGATCCTGGGCAAAACCAAGATTTCATTCCATGTCTCTCCTCTGACTGCTGGTTGCTTGCTAACAAGCTCCAGTGACTTCAGTGAGGCTCAGGCTTACCTCAAATGCAACCAGCTCTATTCACTGTTGAATTCAGTTACAAGGAATGGCTTATTATATCCAGTCTTAGCAGTAGGAAAAAGAAAAATTAATTATAAGAATAGTCTCACTTTTTGGCTGTTCCCATCTTCATGTTACTTAGATGTCTTATTAACTAAATTATCAGAAAGAAAACCCAGACAGGTAATCATCCTTTATAATGGTAGATTAATTTGATTTTTTAATTGCTGCAAGATTAAACAAAAAAAAAATAACCAAATTAAAGTACACAATCATGAGCCAAACAGGAGCAGCACATGGCATGACACCCCTAGAAGCACATAACCCAAGGAGTCAGCTGCAATGCAAGCACCAGAAACCAGTTCAACACTGTCTCCTGTGAGCTATATGGTAACAGCAATCTTTCTAGCAGAACACACACTTGTGCCTGAAGCCACATTTCAGGAGCTGGGTTGTTTATCTCTTGCCTTACAAAAGTAATCAACTATTGCTATGCTGCATTCATCAGAAAACTTCCCCTTCGGCAACCTCATGATGGACCCAAATTTGTTTTCTAAATGGTGATAGAAATAAAAATAAAACAAGACTTTTTTTTAAATTATTTAAACCAACAATGCTTGCAATAAATAGCAAGCCAGTAACCAGAAATTCTAATATCTTATTGCCAGCCTTACAGCACACAATTTTTTATCCCTCCTGATTAAGGTGACCCTGATATAAAATGATCATACACAGGTTAGGACCCGAGTTTGCAGAATCAGCATAATTGACCTCAGAGGGGGAAGAAATCATTGTCGTATAAATAACGGTGAAATCCAGCCTTCCTCATGTGGAGAGCCACTTTCTGAACCCAGCCTCCCTCCTTAGACCATTTGTAAATCCACAGGTAAGGAATAAGTGTGAAGAGCTCCCACAGAACATCTCCCTTAAGTTCTGTGCGACACAGTGCCTGCTCAGTGCTATTCAGGGTGGCTCAGACCACCTCTAGTCAGACTTGCTACTTTTATTCCTCAATTACTCTGCTCTTGGCATCTTGTTTTACAGGTTATCAACTCCTGGAAGCTGAGACTCTATTCTGCTCCTGTGCATCCCAGGCATACAATGGGAGCCCTAGGCCAAAGGTTACATCTCTGTGGATTGCTGTCCTACAATGTAACAAAAAGCACACAGGTATGTAAGTCCTCTGCATGTCATATGCCAAACCTACACCCTACAGTTCCTTAGCTGTGGGTTCACAGAAGTCTGCATGTCTTCTTCCAGTCTGCTCCCAAACTCATGCTCTGGACTTTGCTGTACTTAAGTACATAACATCTAATTATGCTTAGGCAAGACTGACCCTGCGTCTCTTCTCTAGCCAGTAAGTGCACAAAACCAGCACTAATGCTGCTCTAAGTAAGCAGAAAG
>NW_010323052.1:29466-38276 GCF_000700745.2 Antrostomus carolinensis | reverse complement strand
GGTGGGTGGTCTGGATCTCATAGTAATATAGAGTTCAATGAAACTAGACTGCATTTGGCTTACCAGCATTTAGTTCTCCAGCTGGCTACTGGCAAACTTAGCAAGAGCCATAAGTGAAGTGGCACATCTGCTGTATGTCTCTTAGACCCCCATCTTGCAAACTACTCCTGGTACCTACAAGCAGGTGGCTAAAGCACCTGGTAGCACAGAGAAAACTATCAGGATGGCACCTGAGCCTCTTTGTACCTCAGTTTCCTCATATAGTTAAAAATCACTCAAAATAATGAGATTTTCTTTGTCAAGTAATAACCTCTTGCGGAAACAATACTGCAGAAATATTGACTGCATGCACAAACAGCCCTTCAAACCTACTTGAAGGCACTGCGTTGTTTCCAGCACTTACCAAACATTCCTACAGATTAGCAACACACCAGAGTATTTCTACGTTTTGCATTGTGGTTACTAGTTAGTTCAAAGATATCTTCTGTGAAAACTGCAATATAAACTATCAGGCATAACCTTTCCACCTGGGAGTCTTCTATCCTCTGTACCACTTTCTTTTGAGATTCCATCTCTTCTTGTTGAAAACAGCCTGGATACAAATCATATTGATAAAATACTGATCTACTTTAATTGAAGTATTTACCAAGCACACATAATAAAGTAATAACAAACATCCTAAAGATAGTTCACAAAAGACCATTGAAGTCAACATAGACCTTAATATGACACTCAAATTTGCTTGGCAAAACATAAGGGAAAAAAAAAAAAAAAAGATCTGCAGTTCCCTACAGGCTCACAGCCTTGCTACCCTATGCTCAGAAACTACACATGTGCCAGGACAAGCAGGCTGGACTGACACTTTCAGTTCAGCTGCGCTTTGGAGAGTATAACTAGAATATAAACAGCATTGCTCTTGGTTTAACAGGAAACAGCACTTCGTACTAATGGTGTGTGTGCTCAGATCAATTCCACTTCTGCAGCTTTGGAGGTGTCCCTAGCAAAGGAAACTATGCAAACACAGGATGGATAGTGGGAAGTAAGATATCAGGCAGGAGCGTCCTCTGAGTACATGTTGGTAGAGGCAGGACTTCAGGAAGCTGGGGAATGTGATGTATCACCCTACCCATCACACAGCAATTGACTTCAGTCAGACAGACAGAGAGGAATGTATTGGGGGGGGGGGGAATCAAAATAAACTACTACATCACACGCTGATATTCTGTGCTCATTTGCGACCACCCTTCTCTGAAATTGTCTGTTTTACCAAGAGACCCACTTGGTCACAGAAAGTCTGGAATAATTCCTCTGTAAGCAGAGAGCTCTTCCATACAACATGAGTTTCCAAAATTCACTTCTTCAGAGCTTCTGTGCACTAATAAACAGCTTCTCCATCTCTCTCTCCTCCTTGGCTCCAGCTGACAGAGGCCTACAGTTCTGCTTTGAGAACAGAGAGGAAGTTCTGTTGGCTTGAAAATCCAATTTCATTCCCAATACAGATATTTGTACCTTTTTAATCCACACATTTCTGCTCTCCTGTGCTAGTCACTCCCTGATCCTAGTGTTAGTAGCCAAAGCCAGAAAGAATCACTAGTCTCAGGCAAACATAAGACAATTTGATTTTAAACTGATTATAAACTTTGCATATCAAAAAAGAGCCTTTTTTTGTGAGAATTAAGCAAAACCCAAGGAATTAATCTGAAAGAGAAGTTTTTGAGTCTTAGAAAGATATACTTTATCAAGGCCAGCTTCCCTAGGCTTTGCTAGAGGCACTATGAACAGCCTTTGGCCTCTTTATTTGCAATTGTCATATCTTAAATTGAAGGGTGATGATGAATCTTTAAAAAATGTCACACTTAACGCTTCCTCTTTTCCTTATACAAATTACTCAGTTAAAGGAAGAAAAACAAATGCAAAAAATCCAAACCAGTTTTAAATAACCAGAATGAAAGTCCTGTGTCACCTTGCTCCTGATCCTTTGTAGTAATCATTTAACTTCCGCCCTGCCCTGCTCCTTAGTCTTCCAGTCTACAAAAGAGTATAATTCACTACAAAAAGCATTAAATTTAAATACTTGAAAGCTTTACATACAAATAGAAAGTTCTCTCCTATTTTAAAGCCCAGGGTATTTTATTTTCCTGACATTTTTCACCTACCTTTACACAAAGCAGAAGGAAAGCCACCTCAGGATGTTGCTGGGATAGACACATACTTAGAAAGTACTGACCACTGGGTACTATGCATACACAGACAAGTTATTTACACTGATTAATAAACAGCAGCCACTTTTCTGATGGAGCATGACCTCTTTAGCAAAATGCAATGTTCACAAAAGCTATCTGATTCAATCAAGAACTTGTTTGCCTTTTAACTAAGAAAAAGAAAATAACTTTTTTATTATTTTCTGCAAATTTCAAAATCTAGTTTCAATAGAAAACAAAATACATTTATGATTGTCACGACCAAAAATAAAAGGTTTCCCCAACCTACCAGCACAATCTTCCATCTGCTTTCCACTCTTCCTCAACATTACACTGCCAAGCAGAGCTTTTTCAGCATGGGCTTTGGGAGCTTTATCCCTCCACCACCACGGGGCTGTAGGATAAGCATTTACCACCATGGGATGCAGCTGTGCAGCAGCCTCTCTCCCTTCTCTCCATGTAAATAGGAGCTGCAAAAGCCGCTGCCTCTACATCATATCTATCAGTCAATGTGTTGACACTCACTGCACCTGATCACTAATTAAGGAAGATTTGTTTTCTCCCATCTCCAATACCACAAAAAGGGGAAGAAACTAGTTAGTGTTAAACCAACAGTACAGAGCTATCATTTTCTATGGTATGTATGTCTTTACTGACATAAAAGTATTCTTTAGAGGATGCTTAAAATTCCTGTAAGTAAAATGGTTGAGAAAATTCAGATTAAGCTATCTTTTGCTCCATTTTCTTTTTAAAACATTCATGTTGAAGCCATTTTAAATTCTTTGTTCTGACATATCTAGCCTTCATAAAGAAATCAAGCATTATAAGCTCTCTGGGAAGTCTCTCCCTCTTTCTCAGCCAGTGTAACTGATCCCTGGAGAAACTGTTTTCCAACACCTTGATTTCCAACTCCTTTCATCTCACATTCTAAGACTGCTTTAGTTCTGCCTTTCAATGACAGCAGTCCAAGCACATAATCTTCTAAAAGTGCGAGGATGAAAAGGACTTAGGTCACCAGGAAAGCTAGGAGGATGTGTGTGGTCCTTTGGAAAAACCTCACAGCTCTATGACAAAGGATTCACTTTTCTCTCAGATGCTCAGATTCAGCAGCTCTCTTCAGGTGAAAAATAACCTCTCATTGACAGTTGTTACAAGAAATTAATTGCACTGAGAAGTAACTGAACCCACAACAAAATGTTATTTAGACAGAAAAAACAGTCATGTAAATCATAATAAGTCAGGACACATCTGTGTGACACAAGGTAGGGCCAGGCAGAAATATCCAACCTAGCTCTGAATTTCAAATGACTGCATGTTCTTCATACCAGGCAGATCTCCTGCCTCCAGTATCAGAAAGTGGCCATTTAAAGTAGAGGAATTAGAAAGAGAGGAATATGAATATTTCAAAAGCTCTGGGAAAGCAAAGCAGTGGCAATCAGAGACTGGAAGCATTCCACCTCAGAAATTCTCCAGTTCAGTGACTGCAATGTTTAAAACTTGTACAAAATCAAAGCATTTTGTTTGGAATTATGACAAAACAAAATCTTTTTTAAAGTTTTCAGCAAGAAAAATCCTCAAGAAATTAGTTCAGCATTGATCTAGCCTGATCTGTCAGGTTTTGTGCCAATCCTGATAAATCAATTACTCCTGCTGCCTCAAATGGGACTGTACCAAGAAAATCACAGACACAGTGCTAGTCAAAATGGGATTACTTCTGTTCCCTTGCATGCTGGCATCCGTCAGACTGCCACAAATAAGGAACAGATGGAAGCGTTGCACTGGGTAGAACTCAAAATAGATTTTTGGCTACCCAAAACACAGCAGTCTCCGGAGACTCTCAATTACATACAATAAATTGTAAGGTTCCAGTTGAATTCTAAAAATACACAATCTTTACTGACAAGCAAATGTATTATATGATTATGTTTAGCTCATGTTCACATTCAGAGGGACTACTGCTGTATTTTATGTGACAACAGGGAAACTATTGTTTTTGACCATGAGTTGGGATAGTTACAAGCGTAACGCAGGTGTCCTAAGGCGAGCTCAAGGAGGACAGAAACCTCCCACGGAGCAGAAGGGCAAAAGCTCGCTTGATCTTGATTTTCAGTACGAATACAGACCGTGAAAGCGGGGCCTCACGATCCTTCTGGCTTTTTGGGTTTTAAGCAGGAGGTGTCAGAAAAGTTACCACAGGCATAACTGGCTTGTGGCGGCCAAGCGTTCATAGCGACGTCGCTTTTTGATCCTTCGATGTCGGCTCTTCCTATCATTGTGAAGCAGAATTCACCAAGCGTTGGATTGTTCACCCACTAATAGGGAATGCGAGCTGGGCTTAGACCGTCGTGAGACAAGTTAGTTTTACCCTACTGATGATGTGTTGTTGTCAAAAAAACTAATTTGACAGATTTTACAGACAATGAATCTCATGCACATACATAAGTTAATTATTCAGGATGAAAAAAATAGATCATGTAGTAAGCCAGACACTTAAATACTTTGTTAATTACCTTATATGTACTACTTACCAAGCAAATAAATGACCCAGTGAATCAGATCTATTACTTGCTGAACCAAATGTATTATCTCCTGAATCAGATACGTCATCTCTTCAAACAGAAACATAGTTTCTTAAATAAGAGACAACATATTGCCTTATAAGTTATATAACATGATGAGCTATACTGGATCTATTCTAGCTTAAGACAATATCCCAGGACACAAAGGCTTCACTGTGAGCCAGTAACTGAAAGAACAAAGGTGATGCTTTAATAAAAAGGCAAAGATCAAATAAAATTCAGAAGGAAGCAATTCGTTGAACATGTAGTGAGACCACCACCAAACGTTGTGGATGCGAGAGCTGTGAGCACCTTGACAAATTATACAATGAGCTTCAAGAATGATTTATGGTCTGAAAAAAGACCTGCTTTATAAATGAGGCATCAAGAAACCTAATCTATTTTGCTTATCCAAAAGAAAGCTAAGACTCTAAAACTTATCTAATAGGGGAGACTTCAGAGTGTGAATGGAACTTTGATAGGGACATTAAGATACACAGTGGCTGAAACTTAGAAATAAGGTACAAATTTAACAATTTAATTAACCATCAGAACTCTGCTTCTTAAGGATAGGGTTATTCTTCATAATCTGAAGTCTTAAGAAGTTAAAAACTGTGGAAGTTTAAAAGTATGGAAGTTTAAAAATTATGTTTTAGATGAACCTTAAATTGTGTGTGAGAGGTAAGAATCCTGTGGTCTGTAGTAGGGAGGACACTAGATGGTATGCTCTAGTTTTAAGGTCTACATATGTACAGATGTCACACAAGTACAAAATTGTTAAATTTTTATGAAGTGAATCTTCCTGTGCCTACATTAACACATACAGGAACTAAGAGCATAGATCATTCCATCTGCTGCATATTAACATACCAAATCTCACAGCAAACAGCAAGCAGTGGGTAGTAAACCTGTCATCGATTTATTGGAAGACTATTCTGAAACTAGATTCAGTCCTCTGTTAGGACTGAAGAACAAGTCAAAAAGCTCATCTCAAATACTGTGAAGGTTTGGATTTGATAAAAATCCATTGTATTCTGCAAGGAAGCAGCACAGATATGTGACTGAATTTTTGAGAACTGAGAACTATATTCTAATCCTCATTTTTATCACTGATTGCCTGCACAATTGGCCTAAATTTCATTCTCTGATTTTACTTTGTTTCCTGATCTATAAAACAGGACTTACTGGTACTTCAAAAGTGCCTAGCAAAGTACACTGGTATCTGTGACCCAAATGTGCTGTGTGAGTGTTAAACATGGAGTCATCATCTCCTTTAGAAGGAAAAGCCCTAGACTGAAAGCTGCTGTGTTGCCTAACACAGCCAAGGCCACCGGGTACCATTAGCTCTAAACTGGATGCTGGAAAGTGGAGGCAGGAGCCTTGCAACAAGATCCCTGAAATAGCTGTCCTGGACTTGAATGGCTCTGCTTTTCAGTACTAAAAAACCTAATCAAAGCGTGTTGTTAATCAGTGTGCACAAAGCACTGGTGAAGAGGTGGCCGGTTCCCAAACGAATATGGCTGTTTTGTAATCCAGCCTAAGTATAAGATCCATCATTCTACAGTACTTTTAAAAGCTAGTAGTGCTGTTATTATATATAGCACAGCAAAGCCACTAATCAGATATGCATGTGAAATGTACTAAACACAAGGAACAGACACACAATATATATTAAAAAAAAAAAAAAAAGCAAAGCACATCTTACCCCAAATCCTACACTGTACACCCTGAAAAATATTCTAGAATGGAGGGATACTGCATAACTAGTGGAAAAAGCTGCCTTCCTGGTACTTCTCTAGCAGTGACTAACAGAGGAGGAGAGCACAACTGCAGGACAGAGCTCTCAGTGGTACACCAAGGAGACAGCATCCTACACTTTCAGTCTGGAGTTTCAGAACTAGTGGGGGTTTTCTCAGGGTAACATTAAACTAATTCACATTGAAACCCATCTCCAGCATCCTTCCTCTGGACACACAGAGCATCTGTTGCAGCAGCGTAGGCACAAAGGACCATGCTAACTATCAACTGGGAAAAAACGCAGATACAATAAAGTGCACATGGAAGGCAAAGCTAAAGTCACAGATGCTGCTGGGTAGCGCTACCTCAGTGAGCTCTGTGTAGAGCTTAAGGACCCTACATGGGCCTGAAAATGGAGAGTAAGTGGGTGTCCCATGGCCATTGCAGCAGCCTGCAGTGGTACGGTGCTGTGCCGAAGGCAGGGCCATCAGCACAGGCCTGTCAGGTTAAGGAACTACAAATAACCACCAAAAGTCCATTGGTTCAATCTGGGCTGTCACAGTGTCTCGCTGTTGGGAGAGAAGGGTTGCTGAGGCTCAGCATCAGCACCTCACTACAACCATCCCCCCAAAATGTCAATAATTTGTGTGGGTTTTCTTGCTTGGAAAAACAAATGACTCCTGAGTTCTCATAAGCACAACTGCCACAAAGGATAACAAACCCCAGAAGTGGTTACAAAACCAAGGCCCTCAATGATTTCCTTCCAGTCATAACCGATTATATCCACAGAACAGAATCCCAAGACATCGCTATTGATAGTAGACTCTGTCAGTATGTGAGATGCTATGATACTCTGTGAATTAAACCCTGTTATTGTCCTAAATTACAGATAAATTTCTCCCTTTCCTTGGTGATATGCAACATATTTTTTCTTCAGGGCAGTTAGATGATGTCAGCACAAATTACTGCTTTCCAGACAGTGCAGATGATAGAACCAGAGGCATTAAAGGAGCTTACAAAAACCAAATCTGAGGAGACAGAAGGAACTGCTTTCTTTGACTTGGAAATAACAAATTTTGCCATGGCATGCAGGGTGAGGCGAAAGAAAAAAAAAACTTAACTGGGGACACTGATGGAGCTTCAAAAGCTTCACATACATAAAGATCAAAATTCAAGTTGAGATTCTTGCTCTAAATTACCAAAAAAAAGTGCCTGTTTTTAGATGCTCATATCCCTCCATTAAATATACACTGATGTGTAATACTGAGATAATAGGTAATTGTCCAGCAAACTAAGATCTATTTTTGGCTTGGGAAAAAAAAAAAAAAAAGTCATTTAGAGGGTTTTTCTAAAAGGTTTCCTATTCTTTTAGTTTTTCCTAGCAGACCAAAGTTGAAGGGTAGGCAGAGGAAATTCTAGTGGTTACATGTTTGAGAAAGGTTCACCAGTTCTATACGAGGCGAAGTTTGCAGGAGATAGTATCTTTTACTAGATCAAGTGATATAATCAGAAAAAAACCCCAGGTTGTCAGGTATATGGTTCTATAAAATTTTTTGTTACTTGATATACAAATAATTAATTTGCAAATCTAAGAAGAGGGAATTACTTCATTATCCTGCATAATTTCCTTTTATTATAATTTTATTATTGCACTATGTGCAGCAGAAGTCAAGCTCTTGGTTGCCATCTGCTGTTTCTTTGTTTAGTTTATTAGCAAGGCCAGGTCATGACAGCGAGTCTTAAAGTCTTGTTAAGAACAGGCACAAATGCTGCTTTCACACACAGCCTGCCAGAGACAGGTGACTGAAAAAATTCTGGAAGGCTTTCTTAGCGAAATGCTGCCCAGTTATTCATATGGAGAGTAGGAGATGCCCTCTAAAACCCAAATGCAGAGTAGGAGTAGGAAATCTAGGTTTAATAGTAGCAGATCCATGAGATTTGCTACAGATAATTTTGTGACTATGGCATTGGTATGAAAGTCTGTTTTTCTTGTTGCTAGTTCTGTGCTTGACATCGTGGTGACTGGTAGCACTCCCTGCTGTCACTCACTCCTATCCTGTACCTTGATGTGGGCATGATACTGCTCAGACTTCCACTTCAGCCCTGGCACCACTACCTTCCCTAACTAAGACCAGGTTCCCATCTCCCGGCTATCTGCTCTGGTGTCAGATCCCTGGGCTTCAAGCCTCCCAGTACCTGCTACTTCCCAAGCTAAGCAGGTATAAAAACACCAAATTAAAACTATTAACCTTTGGAGCCTCTCTCTAGGCAAAAGTTGAGGCTGTGCCTGCATCTCCACCTGTGAGACTTTTTC
>NW_010323052.1:24314-29426 GCF_000700745.2 Antrostomus carolinensis | reverse complement strand
CAGGAATGGATCCGCTTGTACCCAAACACCTTTTAAGAAGTCACTCATACCGAAGATTTTATGCTTATTGCACTCCTCTATGTACAGAAGCACAGGTCCTGTACTGGACGCATTTCTTTACATTTAACACATTTAATTTTTAAAGAGCTGAGAGAGATAAATACATCCATGTTATATGTTAAATACTTTCCAAGAAAGAGCCAGCTTTGTCAGTGACTCTGACACTAAAATCACAGTGAGTGTTCAGCTCTGTTCCACCAAAAATAGGAGCAAAGAGTTTCTACTTTGAATCCCCAGGCTTCTGCAGACAACTGCTCTGAGGTTGCCCATTTGATTCTTCTCAGAACCAACTCACTGTCTGCACTTTCACAGCTTCAGAATCTGCCACGAAGTGGACAGCAACCATTTCTGCTCTCTTATAAGTCTATATAGATTTAATATTTGTTCTCACTACTCTGTGTAACCACCAGAAGGTTACAGGAATCCAAAGAACTCTGCACAGGAGTGGCTTATGGGAGAGCCATAAGACTGGACTTTCTGCTGGGCTAAAGCCAACTCCAAACAGGGATCCAGCTCTCACTGACAGCAGCTGTAACAAAGTTGACCTCCAGCAAAACTTTCTTAAACTTGAAACTGTATTTTATTTTCCATTATGTCCCTTCAAAGCAATTAAAATAAAAAGGAATCTCACTAAAAACCTCCTGTGCCACACTGAGTGTCTGGGTACTTTAAAACTGCAGAAGCCTGAAAACTGAAAGTTGGAAGTCCAGCCAGACTCTAACTCCTTAATGGGCTTTTGCCAACCCTTAATATGATTTTAACGATCCTCACTTTGAGGTAATGATGATGCAGGCTATTGCTCAAGATGTATTCATCACTCTAGCCACAACTGGATCTTTGTCTTTAAGGAGAATTAAAAAAAAAAAAAAGGATTATGAAGTTAAAAGCATGTTAATGATTATTAGTCCTGGTGAAGTGGTATTGCCAGGTTAGCTTCACGACAGACCAACTCAGTATCTGTTCCATTTGCTTGCTAAAGAACAAGTAACAGCCTCTTTAGCAGTAGAAGCATAAGTGTTAAAGACACAGTAATACAGGGCTTCCTTGTGTTTTCATTATTCTTTTTCATGCCTCGCCATCCAAGCCCTTTACGAACATTAGTTAATTCTTTGCAAATCCTTATCTTTGCTTTATGCCTGGGGAAACCAGAGCACTAAGCGGGGATTGTACTGATATAAATGCAGCCGTGGATACTCATGGTAGAGCTGAGAACAAAGCCCATGACTTTTGGCTCTCAGTCTTGCATCCTAAAACCCTCTTTTTTTCTCTACTTTTCAAATTTGCTAATTTTGAAATGCAGCAGTCCCAAATAAAAAGGTCAATATCAAACACTACAATTGTCATTCACTCTTCTCCTGCTCCTTCATTTGAAGGGATATTGCAGATACAGACGTTCTGATTCCCTCCATCATGAGTGCGAGAGAGAAACCTTTGGAGTCTGCCACAAACAGTTGAGGGTTTGGGTTTTTTTGTGGCACATAAGTCATCTCAGTAATAGAAGAATAAACCACACATGCCAATGCCCCAAACTAAAGCCCCAGTGTATAAAACAGCCACTACTATTCTGGCATGGGCCCATCACAGTGAGAGCAAGGAAGGAGGCAGCATTGTGCAGGTCTACCTCAGTGAAAAGTGATGGTTAGGAATCAAGTAAAACTGTTTACAATTTTGTAGTGACATGTGCTCTGCACCACAGGACTTCTGGGTTTTACAGATGACCGTGTATGCACCAGGAACTTATCTATTCCTATTAGCATCCCGCAGTATATAGAGGCATCTTGAGAAGAAAAGTCATTTTACTGACAAAAATACAGTGATCCTTCTAATACAACTCTGTCCCATACAAAATTTCCCAACTTCATAGATAAAACTCACATCACTACAGTCTGAGCAAGATCTGCAGGTCTGGCCCTGCAACATTAAATTCCACACACAGCTTGAAAATACCATGTGTAACTTATTCATAGCACCTAATTTTAGTAGACAGTAGAGCTCTTCTCAATAGCCTACCAACTACTGCAGAAAACACAGTAGTAGTAACCGGTATTAAAATTTCAGTCTGCATAGTTGACATGTATTTGCCTTAGCAGAGGCTGCTTACTCTTTGCTGCCTTTACTCTTGGGATAGCTCTGGTTTATTTTACAGGAACATTACACACTTTATAATTTTTGGCACCCATAGGAAACCATTGTTTGCTGTAGGATTTCACTATAGGACATTCCAGATGTTTCGTCAGAAAGGTGTTAATAGTGAAAAAGCTGAAAATAAATACTCACTAACTGACTCTTATGTTCAGTTTGATAGAGCAGAATAAAGCAATTAGGATTAAAAGGGGCAATTCTACTGAATCTAGAAAACATATTGTAAATACTAAAAACCTATAACTGGATCTTTACCAAGAGATGTAACTCACTCTGCCACCATACCAAAACTGGAAAATGGACAACAATTACAGTGATTTGGCAGGCAAGAAAGCACAGTTTCTTAGTCAGAATAATGTAGCAAGGCAGAGAAACATAAGAAATAGACCTTCCTACTCCTGGAATTTTGGGTCTTTTACTTCAAAAAGTAAGAGCACACAAAACTTACACTGCATATAGGAACACACTGGTATCAGTGAAGATGTGTTCTTAAACATAGCCCCCTTTTACTAATTTCATACAAAATGCAGGCATTATAGGAATGGCTATGGCTTCATTTACAATGTTTTCGAAGAATATATGACTGTTTGTCAGTCATATATTGGGAAGACAACAAGTTGCCCTGCAGCGAGCCTCGAAGCACGTAAGAGGAAGCAAAAGAGAGTGATAAAAATAAAAGCATCAGCTCCAAAATAGCATAACTGCCCCCAGCTGCTGCTCCACAGTGCTTTGGAGAACTCTCTGGACTTGTTACACTTGTGCACTTTGGAGGTTAAAGGTGTTGATGATAATCAGTGAGTGTTAAGAGGCTTTACTGTTACTGCCTTAAATACTCTACAAACATAACCCACCTGCTAGCACACAAAGCATATGGTGACAACTTTCAAAAATTAACCAGAAAAAGAAAGGATTGTTTTTCCAGGACTGACTTTGACTGCCATCAGTCAGATTCTAGAGCAGAAAGGTGGCATTTCACTGATCCATAATAATTCAAGTTTTTTTGTCTACACCATGCTTTTGCCAAGAAAGGTTGGACCAGATGATTCTTGAGGTCTCTTCCAATGCGGTATTCTATGATTCTATAATATTTTGACAATGAAAACTGGAATCACATCCATTGCTACCGAGTTATTTGTATGCATCATTTGTGTTATTAGCATCATCACAGTGGCAGTTTTCTGGAACATTTTGTGGGTTTGGAGCAGATTCTAACGTGATGAAGTACCAAGCACCAACATATAGTATCATCTTTTGAAATCTTAAAGGAGTGTTATTTACCTGATAATTTGATACCATCCACAGCTCTGTTTCCCACTGTCATTCATAAAAGTATGATGGTATTATTCCTTGCCTGAAGACAGCTAATTACAAGTACCTGTACATTGATTAGAACCCATTTGGCAAAGTAAATGTCACTACAGAGGTGCTGTAGGAAATGGACTTTATGACATAATTATGTAGGAAGATCCCCCGAAATATTCACGGAGTCCTCATGGAGGTAAGAGTGAACTTTCGTAAAGTGACGTTTATTAGCTTAAAACAACACACTTTTAGAGGGCTCTACAGGGTTCATGTGGTACAAACAAAACTACTATTGGCTTAATTAACTAAATATCACACATGTTGCCTTATAGTTGGTTATAGGTGAATTTACTTCCGCATTCATGCCAGCCTCAGTCTCTCCCTCCTTCCGCTTCCAGGACCAGTCTCTCCTTACTTCCGATTCCACGTGGCACTTCCTCCCCACCCCTGTGGCCAGCCAATCCTGTTGAACATCCTCCCTTGTGTTTACGACCTTGCTGTTGTTTCTCATTCTTATCTTTTAAGGAGACTTCAAGGGCACTGCCTTCAGGGCTATGGGCTGGGTTGTGCAGGCAGGCCTTAAGTAAAACATCATGCCCTTGCTCTGCCAAGATATTCTCTACATAATTACCCACATAGAAATGGTCCATCACTGTAGAGTAAGCCTCTAGTTTTCCAGTATAAAGCACCTAGCAATTCAAGAAAGCTTGCTAAATTCCAAAGCTTTAGATTACAACAGATCAAATATTCCATATATCCTTGCCCTTCCCACTGATTTCTACCAACAGCTGTTTTGTGTAAAGACCTAGCTAGGCTCATCCAGCTGACAGTTATTGGAACTACAGTGCCACAGTTTTGGTTTGCCTTGCAGACTTTAAATCGGGACACACTACAGCACTTTTCAATGAAGCTGCAGCAGTACAACTCAACCCAAAAGGATCAGCACCAGAATGGCTGTGGTATCACACATCTCTAACAGGACTGTCAGTGCATTTGTAAAGAAAAAAATTCCAGGAACGCAGAACATTAGCTCCAGCACAGCTGTTCTAATGTTCTCATTTAGACAGTGGTGAGTAGGGAAAACTATGATTTTACCTGCAGGGGGACGGTCATGTTGGATATCTGCAGGTTACTTGTCAGAAGTTCCACTTTTCAACCAATCAGAGCACAAAGTATGCCTTGCTGGTGATGAGATGAGCCAGGACCTTGGCAGATATTAAAGTTCACTCAGATGTCGTGCTAGAAAAACAAAATCTGCTATTAGTTGACATCTTATGTAGTAACTGTCAACCAGAAAGTGGCAACTTCTGCTAGAGCAACAGTGCCCTATGTGTTCTGTAAGGCCAGTATTCAACAAGCTGATCTGAAGTCCCTTAGGAATTCATTTTAGCCATGAGCTCAGCCCTGAACTTCATTTCAGCATCACAACTACTGGAAACTAATCATAGCTTTCCACCTGGAAGCATTTATTTTTGCAGCAATCTCCCTATACCTCTATCTGTCTCATTAAAGAGGCCAGCTGCACCCCAGGTTGCTTCCATTTGGAAAGCTTATCCAAAAGAAAGCAGAGTCTAACACCTGTCTAATAGGAGAGACTTCAGACTTCAA
>NW_010323052.1:18292-24289 GCF_000700745.2 Antrostomus carolinensis | reverse complement strand
TAGGGAAAATGATTGCGTAGCAGCATAAGTGAACAAGGAAAACATTCAGTGATCTATCAGAATGAATGAACATAAGTGAATGGCAAAGGAAGGAATACGGCCAGAGAGAAGAAAATCAGCTGTGGCAATTCTCCCTATCCACCTCTGCTTCAGCAGCAAAAATAGTGCAACCAGTGAATGATCTGTGACCCTTTGGCTCTGTGACGGCCCACTGCTTTGGTGAAGCAATCCCAATCTGTTTTGTTATACCTTGAGCTGCTACTCAACTCTCAAGCATCAAGCAGTGTAGATCGTACAAGTGCAGCGATGATGGTACAAGCGCAGCGACTTCAGGGTCCATACATCTGCTACTCCTGAAACCGCTGCAAAAGCACAGGGGCTGGGTTGGCAGATGGAATATTTGCCTTGGAGGAGAAATAGGTCAGATATCAGAAAGTAAAAAAGAAAGAAACAGATGCAGTCTTTCTTCCCCAACAGACTGGTACTTCTTTGCTCAAACATACCCTTAGTAACAGAAGACACAGATCCTTGAGAGCAATTCCCTGTACATTATGAAAGACAACGTTGCCCAGCAGGCCTCAAGACTGTAGCAAGGTCTCTGACCATACAAGCCTCTGACAAGGTACAGATCAAGCACACTGTAGTGAGGAACAAGAAGTGGAGGGCTCAATGTAAATTCTTTGCTTGGGACACACATCCTAGGGTCTGTGATTATTACAAGAGGGTAATTTTCTGTAGGAAAGCTCAGTTTCTACATCCCGTTAATGAAATGCTGGAGGAATGCAGAGAAATAGTGTTTTATTTTCACTGCAGTTACTCTATTCACATGTAGTCACTAGGATTGCACTGGCTTTTTTCCATCCAGGTAGTTGTCCCCACAATGACTGTTCTGTTTATCTCACCGAAACCATTCTCCTCCCACCCAGTTCCCACATTATTTTGAGGTAAGAATTCTTAACTCCCATTTAGAATAATAGAATCATTTGGATTGGAAGGAACATTTAAAGATAATCTAGTCCAACTCCTCTGAAACAAGCAGGGACATCTTCAACTAGATCAGCTTGAAGATGTCTAACCTGACCTTGAATGTTTCCAAGGATGGGTCAGCTACCAACTTTCCGGGCAACCTGTGCCAGTGTTCCACCACTCATTGTAAAAAATTTCTTCCTTATATCTAGTCTGAATTTATCCTCTTTTAATTTAAAACTATTTTCCCTTGTCCTATCACTACAGGTTCTATTAAAAACTCTGTCCTCATTTTTCTTACAAGCCCCTTTTAAGTACTGAAAGGCTGTACTAAAGTCTCCCTGGAGCCTTCTCTTCTCCAGGCTAAACAATCCCAATTTAAATTGATTCCAGCTAACAGATAGTGAATAAGAGTGAAAAGGAAGTGATGAAAGCACAAAAAAAAGACTTAAAATAACAGGCAGGAGCTAGCACAGGGGATTTCTGACACCAAGCTGGACCTAATCATTAAGATAAGCAAAAAAAACAGCACAGAAAGTATACAGAAGTCATCAACCATCAATTCCTACATAGGCTACAGAACTTTTTATCATCTGACATGTTTGCGTAGCATTAAGATGCAATAAATCTACTTCTAAACAAAGTGATCACATGCATATATATAAAAGTTTACTAGTTATAACAGATAAAAGTTTTATATTTTTTAAAGTTAAAAACACTATAAAACCCGAGAGATTATAACTGAGGCTGTTATATTAAAGGTATATTGAAGGAAATTGTTTGAGATCACAGGTGAAGAAAGGTGAGAATGTACAAGCCATTCTTATCATGGGAGAAGCTGTGAGCTTTTTAAAGAACTACCAGAATCCTCAGTGGAGGATATGGTACGTTGACATACCTTGAGTTTTCAGAGTAAGGGAAGGCAACAGCACAAGCCACTTCATCAAATCTGACTTGTAACAGCTTGTTTTATCCAAGTAGAAGTCCATGCAGTGAGTGCTTTTCCATTTGTCTCACTGAATCCATCCTCCTACCCTAAATAAATGAGCCCAAAATAATAAATATACTGTTTAGAGTAGTTACATAGATTGTAGATTACCATAGATTGCAATTACCAAAAATTTTAGTACAGTCTTTTTATGTACTGGACTACCTCTGATGGCAGCTCCTTTAAAGACAACAAAGTTATAACATACCAGCCTATTTAGTGAAAAAAGAAGGCAGCTAAAATGTTTACGGAGAAGGCAAGGAGTTGTTTGACACTCCACTGACAGCTTGCCTAAAAACAGCAGCAGGTGACCTTCTCCAAATAACCTCAGTCAGGTAGCAACTGTACTAGATGCAGAAGTCTGGTATGTAATGCCAGTAAATCAGGAATGCCTTCATCCCAGCCAATGGTGTTGGACTACTGGGAGACAAGACAAGAGCAGAACTGCATCATACGGTCAGCTGAAGCAGAGAGGAACCTCAATATGGAGGTAACGCAGTATCTAGAAGATTAGTACTTTTTTTTCCATCCAGGGACTTCAGCCTGTCCTACAGTGCTTGCAAAGGGCACGTAAGATCTTTCGCCTTCCTTCTTCACAAATCTTCCCATGGCAAGTCCCAAAACACATGATACTCTATACTCTGCTGAATGCTTCAGCTGCAAAAGATTACTTCCACAGAATTTCTCTAGTGTTCCTCTGGAATGTCTTTATAGCTATTGCTATTTCTCAACAGGCTATTTGAGCTTTCTTTTAAAAATCCTGTCAAATGCTAATGACAACAAATTCTCTGTTCCTCTCCTGCTGGCTCCCAAAAAGCCTTTTGGAGTTCTAGTTTAGAAAGATCACATGTGCTGGCCTTGGAGTGGAAAAGGGTTGGCAGTAGGCAGTGAACTTTTTCTCTTGACACAGAAAATGACCCTCTGTAGGGCTATAATTTATTGATACGTCTTTCACTAACAGGTCTTCTGGCACAAAGTTATATCCAGCTCTTCCCACACAGCTATTCCCATCCGTTGCACTTATTAATCAGAAAGCCTTCTAAATGTTATCTGGTAGTAAGAATTAAGCAGTTGTATTTTCCAGATCATGTTCCTTAGCTCGCTCTTTCATTTCCTCTTATTCAACATTATCACATTATGCTGCCTCTTCTTATGTGCTTTTCCTCTTCACAAAGCTCTTTAAACAGCTGCAGAGGGGGAGGGACCACTATGCTCATGAAAACTCCACTTTGCAGAATGCTTCTGCCAGGTCCTACTGTCTCTCTCTTTCCAGGCTTTTAACAGCTCCAAGATTCAGGTTTGCTTTTGCATCTCTTTCTAGTACATCCCTGACAGCAGAGCCTATTGCCAGCTATCTTAAATGAAGAACAGTAATCCACCTCTTCTTGTTACTGCCATGAGGAATACATACACCCTCTTTCTCTTTGTAGTGGCCTCCTTTTATTTTAACGGTAAGTGATCTTTTCTTTCAGATACAGTTTGCAGAACAGTGATAGCTTTCGGTGCTAGGAAGTAGGACTATGATATAAGCTGTCAGATAATTTGTAACTATCACCTCAGGAGGTTGCAGACTTTAGGAGGATGCATTAAATTGATTGTTTTAGTGTTGTTTCTGGTTTGTTCAGTATCAGTAAATCCACTATGATGGATATAGACAGACAGTAAGTTGGACATAAAATAACAGAACAGTAGGAGATGAAAAAGGTAATCACTAAATAATATCCCTTCAGATGCTCCCAGGATCATTGGTGATGGGAGAAGAAGGTATTGTGCTAAGAGTGAGAAAATAAAAAATGAACCATGACATACCATAAATAAGACAGATCTCATCCCTCTACAATTATTGGCTCAAGTTCATTTATTTTGCAAAGTTTATACATCCTAAATGTTTGATTAGTATGTAAATAGTTTCAATTAAGTTGAAATATGTAATTATATGTTAAAAAAAGCAAACATACGTTAAAAACCTTTCCTTCGGTCAGCCAGGATTTCTTGCATATGTTTTAGCCAACACGCACAGCCCGAGAGCAGCATGAAATAGTGCATTTAGCATGGGAGCTTCTTCCCACGGAGACTCCACTGAAGTGTTTAGAGTGAAACTGGCTGAAATTGAACTGACAAAAATCACACCTTTCCCATAATTACCTATTCATTTCACAGTTGCTTTGTTTCTTCAGACAAAGAAAGGCAACTTTAGAAAGCATCTGCTTTGTAACAAGAGGGCCTACTTTAGATCCTTAGATTGCATGTTTATAAGCCCATTCGTATTTCCTTTTTATTTGCATTAATTGCAGTGTAGAAATTAAAATAGTCTTTAAAATACAGTAAATTCATCACTACTTCAATTGGAACAATAAGCATTCCAAACTAACGTGCATTGTTCTAAGAGCTTATATAAATCTTTAACTCAGAGTGTGATGAAAAGTAACAACGCAAAGTAATTTCAGAGAAGATAAGGGGATTGTCTTATTGCTGCATCTCACTTGCTCTTTACTAGTTAGAGATGGGAATTTGGTATGTCACCATTGTCCACATAAGTTATTTGTGAGAGAGGAAAGAATAAAACCAACATATGCTACAATATATCATTTCTAAACAAACACTATTTAACATTTATTGAAATAACTGAAGCCAGGGAAACATATCTTGTGTTAAATTTTGCAATTTAGACAGAGATAACAGTGACTTGCCTGCATTTGTCAACATTGTTCCTTATTCTGTTCTGTGGAAATCACTCCAACATATTTGTTGTTACACTGAAAACAAACAACATAATGCAGGATGACTAGTTATTTCATTTTATATATTTAAATTAGACTGTGTAAAGGGGAGAGTTTGCACAAGGGAGTGAATGAAGTCCGTGTTTTTGTTTCTTCTACTGTGAAATCGGAAGCATCCTGAAGCAATTTTTTTTAAATGGTCATACTCCCACAGAGAAAACAAACTTACTGCAGAATGTGTACTGCAAGTTATGTGGCAATTTGCTCTCCTTGTCATGGAGCAGATGTGTAGCGACGCTAAAACAATTTCCCTAGCTCAGGATCCACCCCAGTGTGTTTTCTCTATTACTGCTTTCAGTACACAAAAATACTCAGTCCCCAAACTAGGACTGTTTCATCATTCATGTTAAAATAATTTGTCTAAAACCATCAGCCTCCCCTCTGCAACACTTCTGGTGATTAATGATATTTGGAAAAAAAACAGTTTGCAAAGGAAACTGCACTTCATTTCTTCCAACTCCGAGAGGAAAAGGAGGACTTTCAAATGCACGGCTACTGACATCATGAAATGCATATAAAGATGAACTTGAATGCCTGGCAATTTTGTTGTCATTAGGTGCCACCTGATGAATATGTAAGTTGGTAATGGAAAAAAGATTATAAAAATTATACAAGAATCACTCATTTTTCACACGTTATTTACAGAGAGATTGGCTTTCGCAACCTTTAAGGCAGTGCACTGCTGACATCTAGTGGTATTCGATACAGGCATCTGAGTGAGAGGAGAGTAGCACCTTCAATCTTTATTTCTGATTATTAAGTTACTTCAAGGTTGGGATGGGATGGCAATTTTATAAAGAATTATTCATTACAGGAACCCTTTCCTTAAAAACAGATAATAACTTCTTAAAGGGATTAATTATTTAACAAATAATTTTTTATAATTAAGTCATGGGCTGTCATTCATCTGCATAAAGTTTATTGACAGAGTCGATACTTCGAAATGTGAGCTGTTCTCGTCAGACATGCAGACCCCACAGTATGTTTTGATTCGCAGACCAGATGACCATGATTGCTAAAACCAGGTTTCAGAGAATAGATTACAAATTCAGAACTAGCTTTCTGCAAATATTCTGCAGTTTGTACTTCTTACTCACTGTTTAGCAAATACTTCATATGCTAGAACATTTACATAAAAGGATGGTAACCCAGTGAAAACATGTTTGACAATTCAAACAAGAATTCACTGGCTTTGCTAGCAGCATCCAGTGACTGCTGTATCAAACAAATCAAATGACAATTTATTTAGATTTGAATTATAGC
>NW_010323052.1:0-18264 GCF_000700745.2 Antrostomus carolinensis | reverse complement strand
AGGAATATTTGTTAAAAAAAACAACAGAGTTAAATAAGTTTAACCAAGATTCTCTCTTTAGCTACCACAAGGCTTATCTCACTTATCTTTACAAACACAGAACGACTCATTCCTAGAGTGCAGCCCCATTTTCTTCCCAGTATAAAATTTAGCTCTATTTTGATTGCAAAACACAAGAAAAAACAGAATCGGGAGCTTAGCAAGGATCAGCATAGCTCTGGCTTGATAAGCCTTTGATTAGGCAGGCTTACATTAAGAATAAATGTAATAGTAAAATATCACACTAGGGCTTTTATAATGACTTGCAGGGAGGTACAAAGTAAGTGTGAATCAGAAAACAAACCAACCTGACAAACACAGATGTATTCATCCAATTTTGTTTTCCCAAATGGCTTGGGAAGTACTTGAGAAGCCTATTCTAAAGAGCAATGTTATGGTTAAGTATACATGCCAGAACTTGTGCTGCCAATGCCATAGACTATGCTGGTCTTAAAAGAATTAAAACAAGCCTAGTGTTTATCTTAACCTTTCCCCAGACCTTGAGTAAAAGCTGTTCTTAGATGTGAACAATCTGTTTGATTATGTTTCCTTTTATGTCTCTTCACTTTCTTACTGGATCAGAAACAAGAAGTTCTTATAGTATTTTTTCATCAGAAGTAGCAAGTTTCAAGTGAGACTTGTTCCCCTTAGCAATTTACAGCCCAGTTCACATGGAAACTAGGCACCTTCTAGAAATGCACACAAACTTTGGCTGCTTATGTGATCCTGACCTTCTGATGTCTCCCTTTCTCTGGATCTCGTGGACATGCTACAACATAAAAAACCAGAACAAGTTAACATACTGCAAATTTAAAGTATTTGCATGGCCAGTGTTTTTTACTGTGTGGAACTGCTCTGGGTAATAATGAAGCCAGTATGCCTTAGGGACACTATCCTCATTTCTGCAATTTCTAGCGTTGAGTTAGGTGCTCTTTCCTATAGAAGAATCGTTCTATCAATTGGATTAGAATCTGTTTTCATTAACACCTGTGTCCATCACTGTCAGCTGTATAATACAACACAGGATTACCCAATATAACAGCAGAATCTCTCTGGGTCAATTCTGTTGGCAGGATGTTACCAGGACCTTAGTCATCAATATTATCATGTGGGCAACACTGGTTTGAAAAGTCCACTAGAACGACTTTTAAAAGCCCATGCAAGAAACGAGAACAGATGCAGTTACCTCTGGGGTTATGCCATAAACTGTTCTGCTCAATGGAGAATGTTCAGCCTTGCTTGATAGTATCCTGCAGATATTACATTTTGCAGTCACTGAACTCCAGCTTTGGCCATTTAAGATTTACAGTATTTGTGCTAGTCCATAAATCAGGCTTTGTTTCCACATAAAATAAGGCTTACATACTGCCTCAGGTTTTCAGATAAAGTAATTCTGAAATAGAAACATCACTAGCTACCAAAGAGCTCCCAATCATTAAAAAACCATGATGACTCCTGCAGCTCATCCCCTGGTTTTCCCTATACAGATCAGTCTTTCAATTTGTACGTGTGCCTGTAACTCTGTCTCCTACATCGCTCAAGAAAGAAGTCACAGGCTGACTCCCCTCATTTGGATCTTTGAAACGTTCTTCCTGTTATTAAGAGGGTGGTTTGCTCCCTGTTTCTCTTTCTGAATGTACTCCCAGAAGTAACACCTTGAGCTTCACATTTTACTGCGAAAGAAACCAAAGAGTTCTGACTTATCTGCTTTGATCTGTACTCTGTGAAAGACAGTCGACTTCAGCAGAACAGGTATTGGGGCAAGCACCGTATCCTTCTGTTCATGCAAGCCTACAGTCTTTAGAAAATCAAAAGCCCTCATTATTTCATGAAGACAATCTGATGCACAGAAATTCACTTGGTCTCTCTTCTACAATCCTGTTATCTGATGTTTTACAGGAAGCACCGCAGCAGATGCTGAAGAAAAGCTAATGAACCACCTACTGAGTCCTGACAGGTACAATAAGTTAATTCGACCAGCTGTCAACTCATCCCAGTTGGTATCTATAGAACTGCACGTTTCCCTGGCACAGCTCATCAGTGTGGTAAGTTCAAATTAGTCTACGCCTTTTAATTCATTACTGCCTGCACAGCACTCTAAGTAAAAGTCATATTGGTGTTGCTATGTCCCTGTTATTTTCTAGTTTACATAATAAAACTTAGTAGGCAGGGCCCACACATGTGGTTTACTGGTTTTATACTTCAGAACACAGCTATAACAGGGAGATCAATCTATGCCTAAGCAATAAAGGACAGTGGCCAGATCTTCATCCAACAAAACTCCATTGATCGAAAAATCAAAATCATTCCACTGATTCCAGTCCAGCTACAGTAAGTTACAGCAGGTCAGGATCTATCCCAGACTGTGCACACAATGCTAAACCCTCTGCTGCTGCTTGCCTCAAAGAAATGTGGTTGAATGGCCTGAAACAAGCTATGAAGCCAGCTCAAAATCTCATGGCATATTAGGCATATCAGCAAAGAATGGTGAAAACTTGTAAAGAAAAAGAAACTTTAGCTCCGGCTGGAATTGCTTAACTTTGTTAAAACAATTCTCATGTAAGCAACTCCTCATATTCAATAAAAATTACTTGAATGGGTTTGAAAGACATTTTTAATCCCCAGGTTAGCATGTGTTTAACAATTCTTCCAACGTACAAGCACACACCTCAGTGCTGAGAGAGGCTCAGCATTAACTGCAGTGGGAACAAGACCCACACATAAGTGGGAATAATTTCCTGAATCGGGGCTTTCAGCTCTGCTGCTCTCTCCCTGGATGAAAAAGAGAATACAGATGACTGCCTCCGTGACAGAATTTGTGTATGGGCCAGTGACTGGACTGCTGCAAATTTTTAAAGTTTGCATAATTTATATTCCGAAATTCAAGAGGAAAAGAGAGAGATCCTGATGGAATATAAGGGAAATTATATAGACAGATGAGCTTTCATACGTACACGAAGGCTGATGCATACCGGATATACTGTCATGTATACCAGATGAGTCTGGGACAAGTGCTCCCTCTTTCCTGAAGAATTCCACCTGGACACAGACATGCCTCCTCACTCAATGCACTGCCACCACTAGCACAGTGTCCTCCTAGATTACAGATTCTGGGACTAAAAAGTGAAATCTCTTGCCCCCACAGCCCCCATCGATCAACAACCTAAACAGAGTAGATGAATAGACAAGGATTAAGAATGGCACAGCTCAGTTCCTATCCCTCTATATCCTCGCTCTTCGGGCAGAAAGCAAAATTAGGCATCTTATAGGCTCTAACAATCTCAAGCATATTCAGGACCAGAAAATTAACTTGTTTTCCTGCAGAAATCCTCCTGATTCTTTGACCTCCTACCTTGTCCCTTCAGTAGAGCCCCAGCCACACAGATCTGCTACAGAGAGACTTTTCTGGACTGCTGTCCAGAGAGACAGCAGTATCATGAAGCAGAGTCTGTCAGCTGAGAGCTTACATGGCAAATCTTACATAAACCTCACACAAGTTAATCTAGGCCTTCCTGGTGATCAAATGGGCCTTCTGTTTCAAATCAAATCCAATGGAAGGGGAGCAAATCAGCTTGGCAGGGCGGTGATAATTGTTCCTAAATAGCCACACTCACTCCAGTCACAACTGTCCTTGTTAACAGCCCCTTGGAGCTCTACACTTGTGGAGTTACTATTTACCATCAGTGTGTGCACAAGACTGGCCATCTTGCCAGCAGAGAAATACCTGTCTTGAAATACACTAGGTGAAATCATTCTGTACAGTTAGAAATATCCTCAAAAGCACACTGAATAAATCTTATTACTGCAATAAAGGGAAACATTTTAGAAGACAACTTTTCTCTCTCTTTTTCCCCTGCAGAATGAACGGGAGCAGATCATGACTACAAATGTCTGGCTGAACCAGGTAACCAAACCCACAGAGGCATGCTCTTGCAAACCACAAATGTGACTGCTTTCACTCCATCTCAGTGATTGTTTTGTTAGTGCTGGTCTGGACACTCCCATCACTACTGTACAATTCTTCTCTTAGGAGTGGATTGATTATCGTTTGGCTTGGAAGCCCTCTGACTATGATGGAATAAACAAGCTGAGAATACCTGCAAAACACATCTGGCTGCCAGACGTTGTGCTTTACAATAAGTAAGTAAAACTTTTGTAATTTACGCAGACAGTGAATAAAATTTTAACCACATATCAAGAAACAAGCATCAGAACCAATGAAGTAGGTCTGATAAAATTCTAAAACTTAATTTTATAACTTTTAACCAGTATCAAGTGTATCTGACTGGGCCTCAAATTTACTTTTAGTAAAATCAGGGCCCTGGTTAAAGACATTCCAGCAGATCTGGAGCATGTGTGCAGTGCGAGCTGTTACAACACCACAGGATCCGTGGCGAGGCTCACAACTGAGACACAGCTCTGTATCAGACTGGACTAGATTGTATGGAAAGCATGAACTGTAAGTACAAGCGCCAGCCATACAATGGCCACGTTTGCAAGAAGACTAGAATTCTATCCAGATCCATCTTAGGTTCTGAGCTATATTTTTGTCTCCTACTTCTCTCCCCCCGCAACCCCACCACCTTCTACCACAGACTCCAGGACATAAATCTGTTACAAAGTTCACATGTACCAAAACTCCGTGAGTTAATATTCATTTACAAAAACAGATTATGTCTATTTTCATAACACATTAAAAAATCAATTATAAGAATATATAATAAATCTGTCAACATTTGACCCTGTTGCTTTACAGTACTGAGAAAAATAAAAGCTTGCTGCTGGACCATTCTTCGGTTCTTTCAAACAAATAGCTAACTCCCAACTTTGGTTTGGGTTTTTTTTGTTTTTAAGTCTCTAGCAAAGCCTTGAGGTGGATTATATCAAATCTTTGGGGGAAAAAAAATTAAAAGTTATCATATACTTTCATGATACTTTCAAAACCAATTAATTCATGAACACATGACAGTTTACGAACATATACAGATGGGAAACCTGGGAAGTTTATATATAACTGAGTTAAGTCCCTGGAATCCTACTACTGGAAATCAGATTTGAGAAATACTTAAAACTACTGTATTAGTCACAGAATAATTCAGACAGTGGATTAGGATGTACTCTGCCTGGTCAAATCTCGTTCTGTAAATTGTGCCTCTGCCCTTTGCTTCTTTCTTCCTCACTCCCCAATGATACAATTTAATGGATTGAAAGAATGGAAAGAAACAGTTTTTAAAGGCTTCTTAAATGTATGGGAACAAGCTTTTAGCCTCACCATATTGGATTTTTACATTAGTGCAAAACTGCAAATTAAAATTTTAGGTAAAGGACAATCCCTTGTAACTTTCTGCTGCTGAAGAAGTGTTTCATAGGCATCAGACAATTCAAGAAGATGCTAAGGAAAAGACAAAGAGCATCCCCATGCCCCACAGCTCTGATCATATGTAGACCAGGCACAGGATTGCAGAGGCTACTGGGACAGCACCAGCAGCCCAGCCTCTGTCCCACGGCTGAGCCAGGGGCAGCCGGCAGTAGAACCTACATATTCTCAGCCCAGGAGTCTACCCAGTATATTGTATGGTATAATGGTAAACCTAACTCAGGGAGATACAGACAGGTGAGAAATAAGATACAATTTCTTTACTGAAAAATAGCAAATTTTTTGGCAATGAATTTTTTGGCTGCTTGTATGCTGTGGCCAGTCACTTCTGCACCTGGTTGTTTCACTGCCTACATCAATCAGCTACAAGGGTCTCAGCTCAGTGCCAGGCACCAAGGTTTGCAACATGAGAGCTTTCCAGGGCCAAATGTAACAGATCTGGAGAACAGCTACACAAGTGCCAAGCCTTGGATACCTGTAGCACTTCTCTGATAAGGAAAAAAAAATCAACCTCAGCACTGAAATAGCTCTGTTTTTCATGATGTCAACAAACAAGTGATTTGTTAGACTTTTTACTAACCCTTAAGGAGCATCTTTCCACTCAAATAAAAGGGTACTATAGTCAGCTGAACTTCATTTGTGTACACTTGCAGTGAGTTTGGTCTCATATTTTTGCAGATAACATACAGTCTTTAGGCTACGTGCATTTCTTTACATAGATAATTGCTTATCAAACAGAAGGGATGTGGGTTGTATCTAGTCCAGACGACTCTGTGCAGTCTAACGAAGAAAGACAGCCACTAATGGTTCCTCCTTCCTACTGTTACTTTCCTTCAGTAGCCCAAACGGCTGAGTGAAGGGTGTTGCATACCACACTTGAGAAGACACAGTGAATATGCTCACACTAAATTTCAAGAATATTTATCAGCAATTGACCACTTCACATTTCTACCTCAAGATACTTATTAGGTTAAACAGCCCTAAGTTATCTGCCCTGAAACACTGGACAGGAGAAGATACTGACCACTGATAATGATCTTCTCCCTGAATTAAAGGGTCCATCATAACATGGAAGACTTGCCTGGTAGAAGTTTGGCAGCTGGAAAAGATAAAAAGACAAAATTATTTGTGGGCACTAAGAACACCAGGGCTTGTCTGTTCTGGTTCTGTAATAAGAAAACACTAACTAGAGCGACGCAATAAATTATAAACCATATAATTACATTTCCTCTGCCTACACTCTCCCTGCAGTTCTAACTAACACTGCTCATCATTATTTCCTTGCCTAAGTCATTTAGGAGTGTTTCTGTGTGCTCTTAGCACTGGCTGTGTTCCAGATCAAAGGTACCTCCATTTTCCTGCTGGATGATCTCATTTTACTCAGACTTCAGAGATGCAGTAAGCCTTAATTACTTCAACAAACATTTACAAAATACTTTATTTGGATGAAACAGAGATAACATATATAATGTATATATGAGAGAAATTATAATTTTATAAAATTATTTTTCTAAGTATTGGATCAAATATAAGTTATCTGACAGGGAGAAATGCATACATTACTCTCCCTGTCAAGTTACAGCTGCCTACAACATGGATTTCAAAATCAAAATACTACTAAACTTTGATTCTAGAAACAGCTGAGGCCCACAAGACCCAGAACATCAGAGCTCTTCTGTTTTGAACTATGTTCTTCCTCTTCATGTTTTATTATCTTCTCTCCTTTTTCTTTCCTCTTCTTTCATTAGTGCGGATGGCACATATGAAGTTTCGCTATACACAAATGCAATTGTAAAGAATAATGGAAGCATTCGCTGGCTGCCACCAGCCATTTACAAGAGCGCCTGCAAGATTGAAGTTAAGCATTTCCCATTTGATCAACAAAACTGCACATTAAAGTTCCGGTCTTGGACATATGATCATACAGAAATTGATATGGTGCTTAAAACTTCCATGGCAAGCATGGACGACTTTACGCCAAGTGGAGAGTGGGACATTGTAGCCCTCCCAGGAAGAAGGACTGTAAACCCTTTGGATCCCAATTATGTCGATGTGACATATGACTTCATTATTAAAAGGAAACCTCTTTTTTATACCATCAATCTTATCATTCCCTGTGTGCTAATCACATCCTTAGCCATCCTGGTGTTCTACTTGCCTTCAGACTGTGGTGAAAAAATGACCTTATGCATATCTGTGCTGCTTGCCTTGACTGTGTTCTTGCTGCTGATCTCCAAAATTGTCCCTCCAACATCTCTAGACGTTCCACTGATTGGGAAGTATCTCATGTTTACAATGGTACTAGTGACCTTCTCAATAGTTACCAGTGTCTGTGTACTCAATGTCCACCACAGATCTCCAAGTACTCACACTATGCCCCCTTGGGTAAAGCTGGTTTTCCTTGAAAGACTCCCAGCCTATCTGTTCATGAAGCGTCCAGAAAATAATTCTCCACAGCAAAAGCTGTGCAACTGCAAAAAGACAAAAGCAGAGACTCCCTGTATGGACCCAACCGACTTCTACAAGAACTCTACCTATTTTTTGAACACAGCCTCTGCTAAAAAATGTGATATGAAAGTCACTGAGACTCTTGACAATGTCAGCAGCCATCGAGATTTTAGGTTAAGAACAGGCACAAAATTTTCTCCTGAAGTCCAAGAAGCAATTGACGGAGTCAGTTTTATAGCAGAGCACATGAGAAACGATGACAACGACCAGAGTGTAAGTAAAAATGAGAAATCATCCTAGTCTTTGAAAACTTCATCTCCTGTCCTCCTCTGTAACACACTCTTCTTCAGAAAGCACATTTGAACTCCCTAGCTATTCTAAAGATTTTGGAGAGATTCTAGCTATAGCTTATAAGAGGAAATAATTTTTACCATTAAAAGAACTTAATGAATAGTGATTTGGTAAACACCGATACTCTCCTGGAATGGCTATTTCTGCAAAGAGAGAATGCTGACTGCCCAGTAAGTCATGAAACACCTTTGAAAAATCTGTGTTGTCGCATTCAAGTACTGTTTGGCAGAGGAAAAAAATAACATTTAGTTCCAGGTCAGAAAAATAATATTTTCCCCATTGTATTCAGTAAGACTGTGACTCAACCTATGGCCAGGCCATGTGAACAAGAAACAATCTACCTGAAGCTCAAGCATTTATTTACCTAACTGGGAATAGAAGGAGGATTTAGTAAAACTGGTAAAATGCCTTTGCAAACGCTCTCTCTGGGCTAAGATATCTGTCCATATATGGCAAACACAATGGGTAGGATCAAAATCCTAATGCCAGCAGAAGTGACACTTCTTTCACTTGAGTTAAATCAGACTCATTATTGGATATGAGAAGTACTTTATCCAGGATGTGTTTAAGCAGTGTGGCTGCTGCCCTATTCATCTGCCTATTCATCACTAGAGCTGATATAAATACACTGTAAATATGCAAGGAAAAACTCGGCTAGTTCAGAGTTTTCTTTAGACAAGCACCCATGGTTAGGAAAAAACAGAGTCCTCTCTCTGATCCTGACTCAGGTTCTCTACTCCTGTTGTCTCTCCCTCCCTCAGCCAGGCAGATTAAATAAAGTCTGGTTTCTAATCTTGCAGAAGTCCCTTGAGGAGCATGCCACTGAGTAGTTCATGTTTTCTATTAGCTGAAATTACTGTCAATATAAATAAAGATCATTAGCTATTAACATTAGACATGAGCTTGTAAACATTGCAAGTGACTGAACAGAAGCAGACTTCATAGAGCAGAAAAAATTCTAATAGCTCAGAAATTCTCGCAAGAATGTGTTGCATACTAAAGGATCTCCAAAGCCTCCACTTGATATTAAGAACAATTTTCAAGGGTATTTTATACATTAAAAATTAATTGAGTGCTTTTCACACAGGGTCCTCTGACATTATATACCACTTTTCTAGACTGGTAATTTTAATCTCTGCTCTCTTTCTTCATTATCACGGTCTGATAACAACTGTTCATGTACAATCACTATAGTCTGATTTCAGAAGCGCACAATTCCCATTAGCAGCAGTGCAAATTAAAAGTGTGCACTGAAGGAAAAATATGTAATGTTCTAACATAAGACATGAGATAACCGACAAGCATAGTAAGTCACTGAGGTGAAGATGTCCCATGTGTAACTAGAATCAATGAGAGAGGAAAAAATAATAACTCCTGAGATGCAAATGAAGATTGATATATTCCCCCTTTACAATAAGAGCCTGATAGTCACTTCAGTTTGAGAACAGAATCTCAGGCCATGACTTTCACAGACAACAAATGCAAGGCAAAAAGGGATTTTAATAAAAGCAACAGTATTAATATGCATTAAAACCCTTGATTAAGATGACTGCTGATAAGAAAAGAACTCTGAAGCTAACCTTGTTTAACAGCAGTAAACACCATCTATTTTTGTCCACTGGGACTAATAGCATCTGCAAACTAAAATTAAAAAAAAAATCTTTAATTGGATTGTACTGTGGGTCCTTCCGGACTGGCTTCCACCAGGCAGACAGGCTCAGTACCTGATGCATCCAAGACAGCCAAGAAATATTAACAGCACTTTTCTCCAGCACCCAGAATGGTTGTAGGAGAAAAATCCCTTTGCAAGCCTAGTCAGTTTATTCCCTGAGCCTTGAGATTTGTTTCCTTTTATTTTCATAAACCAAAATTCGGCATTAGCAAGGGGAAGAGCAAAAGAATATGACTAATTGCTAATATCTTTAATTGTCTTTTTTCTTTCAGGTCATTGAAGATTGGAAGTATGTTGCCATGGTTGTGGACAGGCTGTTTCTCTGGATATTCGTCCTTGTTTGTGTCCTGGGGACTGTTGGATTATTTTTGCAGCCACTTTTTCAAAACCACACTGCTGCCATGAACCCTTAGTTGTAATTTAAAATTGCTAATATTTACCCAGGTGTTAGGTCTCACTGTGCCCTCAGTTTCCCTCTGTTAAATCCACAGAGATGCCAGCTGAGTTTCTCTTACATCAGCTTTCGATTCGGGAAATGGAAAGTAGAACTTGACTTACTGTGATAGGGGAAAAGACCCCAAACAAACAGAAAATTATTATTTTTTTCGATTACTTGAGTACTTCTGGTGATATCTTGGCCTTTTTTTTCAATTATTTGAAGTCTGAACATTACAGAGAAAGGCATTTACTGTACAATATGCCATCCAGGCTCACAAGGATTATTATTTTAAGAAGTGTTTCACATACATTGCCTCAGGAAGGACATTTTCTTTCCTTAGAATACTGCAATTTCCCTATTACAAAGAAAGTATTGCTATGACATTTATTTCCTTCAAACACATCAAAACCATTTGTGTCTGATTTATAAAGAGCTTTACAGGTGGAATCACTGTTTAGGTGTTTGAGTACAATATTTAAAATTGAATAGATACAGATATATACTTCTGAGGCAGCCACTAATAGGTTTCTCACTTTGCCATCTCTGGAAGCTGATTGATCAACAGAGGTCAAGTTAATATATGATAAACCAACATTTATATACTGTGTTCAATGATGAAATATAAATAAAATTTAAAATTTTCCTTTATAAAGAATAAGTCCGGAAATCTTCCTGCAACCTTAACAGCTTATGTAACTGGGGTTCCTATACACTTTCACGAATCTAAGGCTAGGAGCACAGGAAAGCCTCTAGAGAAGACAACTGTGAGAGGCAGCTAGAATGAGAAGACACCTGAGAACAAACCTGAATATTTTGCCAGGGAGATTTTAATGCGGATTTAAATATAATCCTCAACAAATGAGCTAGGAAAGCACATAATGCATGTACAGTCTTAAAGCCTTTGGCAAAGGACAGATCAAGGCCCTAGACTTCTGTCACAGGACAATCCCACCACACTTTGTTCCAGGTAGCTTGTAACCTGCAAAAAGAGAAGTGGGCTCCTGGCATTTTTCAAGCTAAACCAATCTCAGCTTTTCCTTGGGGTGTTGTCAGAACACATAATTTTACCACCATTGACGGGTACAACCAATGACTAGTGAATGAACTGTTAAAATTCACTGCTGCTTCTGAAGGGGATTTGAGGTTCACCTGTCCCAGGTGAGGACTAGCTGACAACTAGACTTGGCATTCTTCAACAAGCCACAGATGAAGACAGCTCTGGCTCTATTTGCTCTCATCAAAACTGAGCTACATCTCTACCTAGATCACCGTTCCCGGGCAGCTACAGATAATTACATAGATGTAGACATGCCAAAACAGCTACACCAACACCTTTGCAATTGTTCAGGGCAACTCCGGGACCTTTGCTGATCCCTGTGTTCATTCCCTGCCTGCCCATGCACTGAACTCCCCAGCACTGCTGCCACACACCCCGACTTCTGAGCGCTGGAAGGGCCCTCCCAGGGGCCGGAGCAGTGCAGCACAGCCTAGGGTACAGCAGTCTAGGGAAGATACAATGAAGCCGGGTGGGTGAGGCTATGTGAGCAGCGGCATTTCCCCTAGGTCATATGCTGGAAAAAGGAATGGTTGTTAACACTGCCCTCTTCCCTTCCATTCCCCTTCCTCTACACACTGTAACTGTGGCCATCACTGAAGACAGGGCAAGAAGGTGAAGGATGACTGCAGGACAGCCCTATTAATGCAGGTGTGCCCTGTGACTACAGAAGCTGCCACACCCTCCTCTCACAGAGGGTGGCAATGCTCTGGTCATCTCCCCAGACATTAACCGTTCTGGACATTTCCTACCGTGACTGCTGGACAGTGTAAAGTTTAAATAGGTCAAACTTGCTTTCCCTGCCTCAAATGTCATCTTCTCCGTCTCAGACCTAGAGAGCAGAGCTATTTCTCTGCAGGCAACTGAAACAGCTGTGAGAGGAGATGGGGCACAGGCAGCCCCCCCCCGGGAACAGAAGGGTGCCTTCACCCACACAGGGAGATGCTCCTCTGTGTTAGGTTATATGCTGGGAGCTGACATGGCAGAGAAAATCACAAGCACATGTGCACACACTGCCCCAGCTGCTAAGCAGCTTTTTCTGCTTACAGAGAAGCCAGAGGGAAGCCAGAGCAGCTGCCAGCACTGTGCAGTGTAAAGGTGAAGCCCCTTTAAATCCCACAATAGCCCTGAATCTGAGAGGCAGTGCAGGTCTCAGTACAAACTACAGCACTCTTGTCAGCTACGACACAGTCCTACAGGGCAGAAGGGAGAGGGACTCACCCAGCCAAGCAACCAAGGATGTAGCACGTCAGCTGCAGACCCTGCAGTCCACCCCACTGACACAGGACCTGTGCAGAGCAGAGACCCCTCTCTCTGCTCTTTTCACCCAGCACCAATAGCAATTTTGGCTCTGTCCTGCTCTCACCCTCCTACCAATCATTAGTCGTCTCCCCAGCCCCTTCTTCTTCTTCTTATCCTCCCCCTCACTGCCTGAAAGCAACTGAAATGAGGTCTGCAGTACTCCCATCTCATAGTTGGCCTTATCTTTATGAGTAGCAATGACTGATAACGCTTGGCACCATAACTGCAGCCTTCAGCTGAATTATCCCCAGCATAGACAAAAGTTTTAGAAAGGATTTGGCAGCTCAGCTAGCAGTTAACACATAGCACAGGCATATGGGAGCCTCAGACGAGAAAACCAGAAAAAGCTTTCAAAAGGCTCATCACTGGCCCCAGGGAGATCCCTGCAGTACTAGAGCACCTCATCCAGGAAATGGTGGGCTCTGGTGCTTTCCATATACTGTAGCTACCTTATTCCTTTTTCAATCACGAGTGAAGCAATACACTCTTCCCTAGTTATGTTCTTGGAAACCATCACTGTATTTTTTAAAGTTTCAAGAAATAATTCAATTCATAGCAAGCTTCAGAATGGAAAATTTCACCCAAATTCCTAATTTTTAAAAAAACCCAATTACCCCCTAAACCAATGTTTTCAAAATGGGAAATGCTATTTTTGCTAAACCCTCAGCAGTTCCAGCTACATAATACACAGAACTGTTCCCAGATTAACGTGTCAAAGAATCGTAGGGTTTTCCACTTTGATTTTTTGGCAAAATTTCAAAAATAAAAGATTTCTGGAGAAAAGGAAGCATTAAAAATGCTGGCTAACATCAATATGGTAAGGTCACAGCTCATCAAACAAACTTCAACATTTCTGCTTTTCAGGGCTTTTACAGTAATGCTTTTAATTTAAAAAAGAAGAAAAGCAGTCATTCAAAATTTATTTTTCACTAAAACTGCTTTTCAATGCCAGTGTGCAACCAGCCTTTGCTTTCCTACTAGTGAGGAAAAGCCTCTGTTGCCTCCATTCCCATTCCCTACCATTAAAAGTAAAACTCTTTAACCCTGACCAACCCCGTCTTCCACCAGAACACGCAGAAGTGCAAACACCACCACACACGTACCATCTGCCTCCAGGTGAGTTTATGTGGGACTGTTTCTGAACCCCTGCAGCCACAGCAAACTAGAAAGACCAGTGGTGTTGGCTTTTTATAGAGGGAGCATCGACACTCCAGACAAAGGTGGGGAATTTTCCTCATCACCTGAGTTGATCAAGATTTGATCTTAATAAAGCAAAACACCCCTAAAAGTGGCACGTTTATTAAAAAGCAAAGGCTAGGTAGTTTGTTACTGCAGATCATCTTGGATAGATCAGCTTTCCCCTACCCAAACAAATCCTTCTGTGTAGTTCTGCAATGCAGTCGTGGTGACGTGTTCTTACCATGTCACTCTCCCTAGCCATAAAAATAATCCTATCACAAATCTGAGCTGATTTCACCAGGAGCTTCAGCATGTGATGTTAGAAACAAAGTATCTGCGCATGCAAATACCACTGAAAATGTCAGTAACTAGGCAAATTAAGCTAAAATACCTGTATTTCTTGATGCAATGGCTCTTTGCTGCCTCTGCAGATCAGATGTTTCCAAATTATTCAGGCTTAAGCACTGACTTTCGGGGAACACGGGTTATGAGCTGATCTTTGAAGCTTTAGCTCATTTCTACTTGGGACTAAAAAGAAACAAACAAAAATCTCAGTTATAATGCTGCTTATACCTGGAAACCAAGCAGGCAGAAAAGGAAAATATCTAGTCTCAATGCCCTGGAAAGGCAAAAAAAATGTATCCACAAAGGGTTAAGCTAAAAGACCAAGTGGATGAGTTCTCTGGAAAAAATAAATAAAATCAAATGGACAGTAAAGCCTATTTCCTCCAAGATAACAGAATTACAGAAATTATCATAAGAGCATGTGTCTGGGGACGGAGTGAATGATGCTCTGAGACACAGGGCAAACAGGATAAACAAGCTCTGTGCCAAGAGCAGCTGAGCTGAACCCCGTCTGGTGCTCTTTCTCCCAGTGCTACTTCTTGACACAGTGGCAAATGGGGTCCTCTTTTACCCTTGCCTAAGGACAGGGAGTGAAGCACCTATTGAGTGCAGCCTCCTGTCCCACAGGGCTTCCCTCTTCCCTTTTTTCCCCAGAATGAGGGCAGAATCCCCCATTTTTCTCTCTCCCTTCTACTTCTGCACAGATTGCCCAGATGTGTGCACCACTGGGTGCATGAGAACTGCATCACCTGGTCGATCAAGGGGGAGGCAAAAAGTGGCGTGTAAGTTAAGAAGGAAGCTGATGGGCACTTGAAGAATGAGCCACTTTGTAAATCATGATTTTCTGATTGAATTTCAAACACAACTCCTCCTTCTCCCCCATCTCCTTTCCCCTGAACAATGAAGTTTTGTGGGATCAAGCTGGGATCTTATGCTCCTATTCCCCTTCACAGATTTCACCTTTCTAATCCCTAAAAGAAGGAAAGGTGCAAAAACAGTTATTCTCTCGGGTTTTGGTCGTTTGGTCTCCAGCTCAAATCTGTCTCTTCCCAGATCCTGGCAACTCTGGGCTTAGATCCTGGCAACAGTTGTACATGCCTTTAATTACTCCTGGGAATAGCACATCCTTTTTATTCAGTCAAGCACCTAGCACATGTGGTTGCAAGATGAGATACAGGCAGGAAAAAACCATCAACATTAATAGCATAATTAGAATTTCAGGTCCCATGATCTCAGTTCCCTAATGTCAATATCCATTTCAGCACAATTCAATTATAAGATTTTTATTAACTAAACTTCTCTTAGTAGCTTGACGTGAGTTTCTGATAGAGAAGGATCCTGTATAGCAGCTGACTGGAAAAATCCTTAGCATTGTCATATTACCGGGTTCATTTATGCACCAGTTTAAGGACTCCTGCCTATTATCTTTGCCAGAAGACTGCTCTTCACCTACAGTAGCATCTGCTTTGCCTGCAATTTATTTGCCGTTTCCGATGCTCTGACAGCCTGGGTAGCCAGAAAGGGGGCAGCACAGCAAACCCAACGGGAGCTCACTGCGCAGAACTGTGTTCAGGGTCCTGCTGTCTGCTGCTTCCAGACGTTTCACGCATCGGAGGAGCAGAGCTTGCTGTACTTCCTATGCTCATGCAATCCTGGCAGCTAAGCTCATCTGCAACAGCTTCTGTCGACAGGCAGTAATTCATAACACCATGGAAAGCATGCACACTCTCCTTCTAACTGCTGCTGTTTGCTTTCTCTGTCAAGGTGAGTGATCCTTAATTTGTTTATCCTTTGTGGGTGAAGGGGCGGTTGAAAAGGTGAACAGGAGATGGCTTTGGTGCAAATTATTTTTAAGAAGTGCTGAAGCTCACTCCAAACGAATGGATAAATGTACAGAATCCTAGTATAGGTCTTTTTGTTACGTAGTTTGTTGTTGGTTTGTTTGTTCGATTGTTTGGTTTTTTCTCCTTGTAAAGTAGTTAAGTAGTCCTGATTCAAGATGCCAGACAGGACATACAAAGCCATTTTATCATTAAGAAGAGAAAGCATCTTACATGTAAAGGTGTGGTTTTACGTATTGTAGAGACGACCACAAGAAAACAACAATATTAAACAGCTTTAAATATGTGCTGCAAACGGTGCACCTTCTCTCTGCAGATATGGAAAGCACCAAAATATTTAAATACAAAAAGACATTAATGCACTTCTCTAGATACAGTGTATGCCAGATTTAGAGTGCTGGTACCACATAAAAAGGCTGGCAATTTGGGATTGACTATAACAGAGTCATTAAGACCTAGCTTTAAAATTATTTACCTAAAAGATTTGGGAGTATTTATTACAGGAAGTCTTGATCTGAGAGATCAAGATATTGATGAGATATCAATAAATAACAAGGGCAAGGTTAGCAGTTAAAAAGTGTGAAAGAAATGTGTTCAATTTTTAGTTAGCAACTTGGCTTCAATGATTTCACTAATCTGAAAATAAAATTGCCGAAGTGAAGAGGAGAAGGAGAAAGGAGGAAAAAAAAGCAAAAGCAAAAAAAAAGAGGTTTTAGATGAATACAGTTCCACATGAGGGGAATTTTCTTGTCTTTGGATAAGGGGACCTCTTACAAAGATCAGAAAGCAACACCTGCTTTGTGAAACATTACAGATCAGTCACCTGGAGATACTTCCGCCTCCCATCTCTTTCTCTACTGAAAACCAACTGTCTGGCAAAAAATAAACATGTCCTTGCAAATATCTGTAGATTCACATTTATGTTTCAAAGGAACTGTAGAGTATGTTCAACAGACTTCAGTTCTGTGCCTTTGCCAAATTTGCATAGCGTCATCCATGAATGACAAAACAGGCCTTTTTTTGTTTTCAGTTGGACCGCTTAAGGATGTGCTGTCCAGAAGAGAGTTTAAGAGAGAGTCTGTAAAAATAAAAGGCCATTGGCTTTTAAATAGCCTCCAGCTGTCAGGGTGGATACTGCCTAGCTAGCTCCAAGAGTAAAAATGTAGCATGAAATACTGGCTCTCACAACTCATCCCAAAACAGTTGAAAGACCCTGTTGTTTAAGAATTTAGTTTGCAGCTTTTCTGTTGGTCACAGGGCACCATGAACAGCAGTTATTAGTGGCAAAATGGGCAACAGAAATATATTATAAATTAAAATTCTTAGAATAATAAATGGGTAATTAGCACATTTCTTTGAATGTGCTGAAAAGTCCTTGAATGTAATGGTTAATCAATTTTTAATCCTTTTTTTCATATTTTAACAAGCAGGCTGTTTTCATCGCTATAATCACACAATCATGACTCAGGCTAGAAATCAGAGTTCTCATTTCCCAGGAATCCTCTTGCAAAATGCTCTGACACCTTTCAAGCGGCCTGGTCTGTCGGGTTCCACTGCTCCCTTTCTCTGCTCCACACCCCTGTAGCTCTGGCAGGTCTAGGGGACTAGGCCTGGGAGGGAAAAGTACTTTTGCACCTCTAGTTCTTCAGTAACTCCCTAAAACTATTTTTTGAACCCATTTGCAGAGATGTATGTGAGACTCTGTCGCAGCACTGCCTTTTCTCCCTGCCTAAGCAAACGCCAGTCATGACACACTAATACCCACTTAGGCGAGGGTTGGCCTTTCCCCACGCATCACAGGGATGCTAAGCAGTTAATACAGAGAAAGGCGGGTACCAAAAGCAGCATTGCCCCCCACTCCGGCCAAGCCTCCCCACACGGGGTGCTGCTCCCTCGGGGGCCGCTCACCCCACCCTGCCCTCCGCAGGCGGCGGCGGCTCTGAGGCCGAGCACCGGCTCTACGCAGCCCTCTTCGAGAGCTACAACCAGTTCGTCCGCCCAGTCAAGAACGTCTCGGACCCCGTCATCATCCAGTTCGAGGTGTCCATGTCCCAGCTGGTGAAGGTGGTGAGTACCCGCCCCGCCGGGGGGCCCGCGGGCGGCCGGAGGGCCGGCGCCTCTCCTCACACACTGCTCTTTTCCAGGATGAAGTCAACCAGATAATGGAGACCAACTTGTGGCTGAAGCACGTAAGTAGAGCTCAACGATAGCCCAGGC
>NW_010323051.1:8008-18492 GCF_000700745.2 Antrostomus carolinensis | reverse complement strand
AAATATATAAATATATATAAAATAAATAATGTATATAAAAACCTGTATGTTCAATTTCTAGGATGGTCATTTCACCTGAAAACAGCAAACTCAAACTTACTCATTTTTCTAGTAGTATGCAGTTAGCTTTGGATTAGTAACCATTAGTAACTTCCATTACCTTGTCCAATGCAAATTTGGTATTTCCAAGAGAAGACAGTGAAAGCTTGTGGGATCCAACAAGGATGAAATTAGTAGTGCGTATAGCATTAGGGCCACCTGGACTGGCCATGACTGTGGAGAAAGTCGTAACACAAGACACAATCAGGATGCTGCAAGGCTTAAAAAGGCTTTATTTGTACTACTCTATGTGCGCCCTACTCAATACTGCAGGAGAAGCACTCTTTGCAAGGCAGCCCAGCAGCACATTCAGACAGGATCTTGATGCACACCATTCCTTCTCAGTAGATCTTTTCTTTCAGAAAGAAGTTTTGAAATATTCACAAAGTAGAAGACAAAGCGTTTTAAGTTGTCCTAGGGAGCCAGAGAGCACTTGAGGGCACACTACGAAGCACACATGGCCTGCAGTAGGAACTTGACTTTCAATCTCTTAACCTTTTCTTAAGTGAAACACTGCAGCGTTCCAGAATGTGTATGTCTGTATTCCTGGTTGCACTTGTATTGATAGAAACAAGCACCGTAGCTCAAGCACAGTCATCTGACTAGTTGCAGCAGGATGGTAGACGTTCTAGAAATAGTTCATGAGCTCCTTACGGCTGCAATTTGTACTAAAGCTAGCTCAAGGATCTCAAACTGCAGTCAGACAAGTGTAACACATTTTTATGCAGTCAGAAAAACACTCAGAGCTGCTGTTCTTCTCCCCCAAGACTCAGGAATATATAAACATGTTATAAACACTACACACAAGCAATACTTCAGAATCTGTTCATATTTCCAAGTTTGCTCTGTAATACTTCGTTGACATCAGACGCTAGTTTAAAATCTTAAAATTCATTTCAGTTCACTTTTCTGGAAAGGAATGTGAACCACAGGCATCTGATACCAGGTACTAATTTTGATTTTGCAAAGAGATCTTCCATTAAACATAACTCAGATATAAACAAGGGCCAGTTTCTGGGCTGGCAAACCGATGTAATTGTGTGTTTATTACTCCCAAATTATAAACTCATTATTATTATTATTATTCCCAAACATAATTTGTTACAAATATTATTTATTGATATATTTCTTTAGACAGCAAGTGCAGATTATTCATCTTGGCATAAGATATTTAGATTTTACTTACCTGGAGTAAGAAGGGTGCTTTTCTAGAGAGAAAAAGAGAAATAAAAGCTTAGTGGAAAAGTAACTTCTGACAATTTCTACAGAAGACTAAGCTAGATTAGAAAGAAACTAGATCCGAAGTACTTAAAAAAGTAAGCAACTTGAAAAGAAAGTCCAAATAGATGTGTAGAAACTGGATATTTCCAGCATTATGTATTTAGATCTGTTACCTATTTCTTGAGCTCATGGGTGAAGAATTTGGCAGAAAGCTGGACAGTTTATAGAGTTTCAAGGAAGGGACACAAAGACCCTGCTATGGGCACAGCCTCATTCAGTGTGAGAACAAGGCCTTTGGAAGTGGTCATCACCAGATTTTTTACGTTATTACATTCATACTTACAGAGGTAATAGATGTTAATAGTCTCTTTGGAGTAATAACCTATAAAAGAATATAAGAAGATAAATGTATCTGCTAGCAAATTTGTCCATCACAGTAGCATGAAAATTAGACAGTGAAATTACCAAAGGCTTATCATCTGAATTAATGTTTAATGTATACTAGGTTGTTGTTATGACTAAGTCTTGGTTTTTTTGAACCCAGGCTGAATGCAACATCTTTCAGTCAAAGGAATACTATATATCAAAGAAATATTTACCACAGAAAAGTATGCATTAGCTTAGCATGGACAGCTTGTGTTTAAAAACCAATCCTAGTAGATGTTTTTCCTTCATAACAGGGCTTCAAAGTGACATTTGCTTATTAAAGATAAGAGTTAACAATACAAGCACAAACACTTGAAATGTGCACCCTATCCAAGCAAAAATCTTTATCTCCAAGGAGTTACTAAAACATATGCTTTAAAAATAAGCAACTAGTGCTTTTACTTAATACTGGGAAAGAAAAATGTTGCAGCTGATCAATAGAACCTTTAAGACAAATTAGACTCAGGGCAGCACATATTGACTGGTGTAGTTTAAGTAAAATGGAAAATAACAGCCCTAAATCACTATCAGAGGCACCACACCTAATAAAAATTTGCAAAGCCCAGAATTTTGCAGAATAGCAAGACTCCTTTCCCTTCCCCTCCAATATATTTCAGACTCAACCAAGTGCTGCAAGTCCAATCTACTAATAGCGGCAGGACTCCATAACCCATCTGCCATTGCAGATGTTCCAAGAAAGAACAAGAAGAGTAAAAGCAACCAACAGATTGTCTAAGACTATCAGTCAGTTCTCCCTGAACACTGCAGTCTTCCTAGGATACCTTCTGTGGAAATACACCACACTGATTTTCAGGTTTCATTTACCTTCGATTTGTTTGCCTTTTTCCTTTTATCAGTGCTTGTAACTTCTTTTCTCTGCACCTGTAAGGCAAGAAGGTATTAAGAAAGTACAACACATCATTCTCCTTCCTACATCTTCTCGACAGGAAATGATACATACCAAACTGTAAACTTCTATATTTATTTCAAAGTCATTTGACACATCGTGCCTAAAAGGGAGAAGGCAGGAAAAAAAATAAGTTAAACACAGACTGAAGAAAAAAAGGGGGGTTTTTTTTTGTTTGTTTTTAAAGTTACTTATTACTTCTTTCCTCCCTCTGTTCCTTAAAACTCTCTAGGGAGCTGCTAGGAGCTAGGTTCTACTCAAGAAGCTTAGCCATGGTGCTGACTAAAAGCTAATCTCTTACTAGTAAATCATGGTCTGTTCCTGCAGGTCAATAGAGCTGTCTGAGATACTTTCACTTCTACACTAGTAATCTCCAGTGCAAGCAGCATTGCTGTTTTCAAGACTTAAGGGTATTACTATCAAGGTACTTTCTAGAACAAAAGGGGAGGGTGGGCAAGGGGCAGATAGAGTGCATTTACCATTTCCCAGATTGCATCATTCAGTTCACTGCTGGCAATGTATTTCTAAATAGAGATTGTTTTTGAGTAAATAGCTTTAAGTGAAAATTCCAGTTGAGTTGGACTTTAAAAAGAAGGGGTTTGCTTATTTATTTTGGAAGACTTTCACTAACAAACAGCCATTTAACCTCACTACATCATTTTAGCTGACATGTGAGAGTTGAAATTTTAGTATTAAGAGTACTATTTTTTTCTCCAGATACCAAAATCAAATAACTATTTAAAATGTTAGTTGCTGCAAAGGAGAAAAACACACCATCACAGGTAGAGCAAACCATCTGTCATTGCAGGTGTTCAGGAAGAGAACAAAAGCAGAAAAAACAAGATACATTAGTGGATGGATGGTGGAATAAGTCTAGATTGCTCTTTTGAGAGAAGTGCAGCTCAGGTACTCCTTGAAGGAGGAAATACCCATACCACAAGATCTCACCATATCTCTTTGCAGAACGTCATCCTTCTATGAAGATTCTAAATATTTTTAGGTGTGCTCCATCAGAGTTGAAATGGGTTCCAAAACAGCTTCTTTGTACTTACATAGTAAATGTCGTGGTAAACGTGAGAGCATCTCCATTCAGGGAGCTGGCAGTACTTGCTAACGGAGTTGCAACCATGTTTTCTGCTCCAGATCTCAGTATTATTACATAGTAGTAATTTGCTGCTTCTGTAAATATATATCAGATAGCTTTATTAGCCAGAGGCGTCCACGTATCTAGAAACCCTCAAGTACTGCATTGCCACTAAACACACCCCTGTTTCACCTCAAACACCTGATTACAGTCAGGATTTGCTTATAAACTTGCTCTTAAAACAAGATTATTTTTTTTTCCTACTGTGTCTACTAGTAAGACTAGATTCACAGCAACTGCATTACTGCCTGAGACATCTCAGGCCAGACCTACACTACCCAGTGCATGAGAGGTGAGAGAAAGAACTTTGTCAGGTTCAGATGTAAATCTTTGTTCCTTAGACTCTGTTGTTATTCTCCAGGCCTGCCAGGTTAAGTGTACATCAGCTTTCACTACTTCCCATTCTCATCCTTTTCTCAGTCCTATGAAGGAACTGGTTATCCAGTCAACTCATTTCCTCAACTTTCCACATAAAGGGGAAAAGAAAGACGACTACAAGAGCACATCTCAATAGTGTCAAGAGATGATTTGGAGGTTGTGCAGCAAATTGATGAACAGTAGAGCAAAAGCATTGCATAATACAATACCATGCTAAAAAAAACAAAACAAACAAAAAACCAAAACAGTTTGGATGCTCTGCTGTGTAGGACAAGTCACAGCTTTCAAAACAGCTGGTGAAAACTTCAGTAAGCATTGATTTGTACTCCTTACATTTCTCTTCAGAGATGAAAGATTAATAGAGCTCATTCTGGTGCACGATGTACAGCAAAATGCTGTGCTTATGGGATAAAGGTCTGATGACAAATAGTTCTAGTTTGTTCAGACAATTTCATTGCAAGAATTACCCAGCAAAAACTAAACTTATTTTGTAACAATTTGAGAGGCTTTGCTATAACAGAGATCGTCTCGTGCAACAAGAACTGTAGCATGTTGAGGGGTTAAATTAGGTCAGATACTTACATTTATATTCTTGGCTGTGGTTATACTTGAAGATACAAAAATGCACTTTACATTTCATAGAACAGTTAAACAAGAAAGGCCACATTAATTAATTAGTAGAAGTTTTACAACCAATATTAAACAATACTTTGCCTAATGACTTTTGTCCTCAGGTTTTAGTGAGGCAAGAAGGAGGAGAGAAGACAACAAGAGGTACAAAATTCTACTTCCTCCCAACAGGTCAGAGGACCACAGATTGATTGGGAAGGTCTCGATGAGCTTCTTGAACCTCAAGAGCCAGAAAAGGATGCTACTAGAATGACCAGGGAAAAATACTGGAAACTACAAAAAAACAAAAAGCAGATCGATTATATGAAATTGCTAAATTTTTATTGCCCCCCAAGTTCTGAGAAACACGAACAAAAGACAAAAACCTACGGAGAATAAACTAGAAATATACATAGAGAGGAGGGGGGAATGGGGAGAGAAGGGGTAAAGCTTTCAGCTGCTGTTTTTACCTGGCTTTTGAACTGTACCACATACAAAGTCTGCTTTTAGAGGTAGACGCATTTCTGAAATGGAAACAGATCCCCTGGATGGAGCAAATTCAGTGGATATAGAAGCTTTATTTCTTCTACTAGGAGGTCCCTCACTCTTCAGTTTATTAAGTTCTTCCAATAAAGCAGTTCTCTTCTCAGCTGCATAGAGAAATTAAGTATAGTTGTAACAGAGGAAAGAGTAGTTACTGAACACATTTTTTTGTCATATGTAAAATGCAACAGAAATGTTCATCATCTTCCAGAACAGTAGGAATATTAGGGACAAGAAAGATACAAAAAGTGTCCTCTTGCCTATAGAAGAAGCTGAGGCAGAACACATACTATACTCTATTTTCCAGATGAAAAACTATAAATAAGCAGCTACAAGGTAGCATAATAAATGCATTGCAAGAGTTCTTCAATTCTTTCCAAACTGTTAAAGACAAAGAATTGAACCCAAGTCTAAAAAACTTACTTGCAACGAGAAGCAGTCTCTCTGCCTCTGCTTCCTCTTGTGACCCTTTTCCATGCTCCTCATCAAAACAGCAGTTCAGAGCTTGACTGGCTTGATAAATCACTGTCTGCTGCATGTTGATCTCATTATTCAGCTCCTGGAGTAAACCAGTAGTAAAAATAATTAGCAAGAAGAGAGAGATTACTGTTACACTGAAACGAGGAAATGCTGTCAGATTAGCATTTTTGGCTGTGCTTCAGAAAAGTCACAGCATTTAGCTAGTAAGCTACAACAATCTTGCAGTTTACTGTTAATTCTGCAACAGAATGTTGCATCTCAGCTTTTTTCAACCTCAGAGGTAATTTCAATATGGTGGGGAGTAAATAACTTCAATGTTTGTATGTTCCAGATCCAGTCAGTCTTCTCTTCACTTGAGAGAGCAGCAGTAAATCAGAAATTCAGCCTACTGCAAGTATATAGTTATGAATCCTGCCTAATTCAAAGGCAGTAATAAGATACAGAGTCCCTATCCCCTTCTCAAAACAATGGCTTACTCTCTCCAAACTTATGCTATAGTATGATCCTCTTAAGAGATGCATTAGCTGTTCAAATGATGCAGTATCATTCCCTGCTGTTAGATATTTATGCTAAACAATCTCACTTTGCAGTTCTAAGCAGCATATCAGTGTCCTGAGCATTCACAGGGGAAATTAAGCAAAGGAATAGGAAATCAGAAAAAGGACTGGAAGAAGTGTATTAGATACCTGCATTTTCTTTTTTATATTGACTTGATCAGATGGGCCATTCTTTTTCATTTCTAGTTTGGAAGCAACATCTTCTTTGCGAACAATGATTTGCTTTATTGAAGGACGATCAGTTTCTTTAAATCTTTGAGATCTATATGCATCAACACTTTTAAAAGAGGAAATGCCATTAATGTTTTGTAAGTGTGGCAAGCTGTTTTTTTTTTTTTTAATATAAATACAGATGTATCAGGTATTGATGTTTTCCAACTTGCCTAAATGGCTTTAAAAAAAAGTATTCTATCAGTTCGTTTTAGGTTTAAGCAATATAAAAACTACACAGATAGTCTTTGATAAAGGCCAAGATGTTGGAAAAAAAGCTTTGTTTGTAGTTTAGGTAGCACATTTCATTAGAAAAGTTAAAAAAGACAGTGTCTTAATTTGCACACTTACAGAATCAGGTGTGTTTTTTTGTGTTCATTACCTATATGGAAGGTTGCGATCTTCTGACACGGAGCCAATACTGTCTCCAGATTCTGCCCTGGGGACTTTAGTCCTTTGGAACTTCTCAGACTTTAGACTTACATCACTTGTACTGCTGCCTTCACCAATTGACTTACAAGGAGAAACAAAGGCCTGGGGAGAAAAAAAGGTTATATGACAGATATCTGTCCACATTCATCATTATCCATTTCCTCTCACCTTTACTTGTTTTGCAATTACATATAAACAGTAAATTTGGAGGCTGCTTAATACTATTTAACAGGCAATTTACAAATATTTCCTAGGACATGGAGCAAGCTATTTTATTTATTTTAAGAGACACGAACAGATCATTGAACTCGAGGATATTTCACCCTTTGTTTCCAAATTGCTACAGTTACATGATTATTTCTCTTCAGAGTTTCCCCGGTAACCACTTCATTGAATGCACGTATACTTCTGGAAGTCCAGCACAATTAATAGATGTATATACTCAAACTTGATTTATCAGAAGTTTATCCACTTGTGTCGCAGAACATCCAATATGCTATGCTAATTTCAGAGGAAAATAAGTTTACTTCATTATGTTTTCATTAGCAAAAGGTCATTTGTAACTTCTCTATTTTCCCAGGTATCACAATACAACAAAATATCACTGTTCATAAGCAAGTTTTACATCTCTCTGACAAACAAGCCCTTCCCCACCTCCAAAGAACCCTCACCTCTGGACCAACAGATTCCACTAGAGGAGTTAACAAAGACATTGACGAAATATTCAGTGACTCTTCCTGCTCATCCTCATCACTTTCACCTTCCAGGCTCATGCTCATTTCTTTCTTCAGTTTTTCTATGTCTGGACTATCCTCTTGAAGAACTTCAAAAATTTCATTTATCACTTTCGAGCTATTCATCTCGTCATCCACACTCATTTCAATTTCATCTACTTCATCTGAAGGGTGATATTTTAAAAATATTAGTACCATGGAGACCAAGCTCTTCATTTCCATTAAATGAACAGAGGCATGTTAACAGATAAGCCAACTATTTTTGCTTTTCAAGTAAACTTGATTAAAAAGCACTTTTTATTAGTCAGGCATATAGAACCCTGAAGTACACTTCCATCCTTATTTTAATATACTATTGTCACATATACTGCATAAGTGTTACAGGGAGGGAATAAAAATATACACTTGTTAGACAAGTTTTAACATTTTAGTTCAAACGGGTCTGAAACTGAACTGCAAGTCCCATGTAGAGCAGTTATTTCTGTCCTTTCCCAGTAAACTTTAACATCAGCGTTTTAATACTCCTTGAAGAGTTGAATGTCAAGAGAGAAGGGTTATGCTAAAAGTTTCCTGATTTGTTTTAGATGAACCTCACTACAACACACAAGAGTGTCAGCAGATGTATGGTGAAGTCATTGTTCAGACATGAAGGATATTAACGCTCTTCTGGACAAGTGGCAACAGATAGCCAAGTGCATTAATATACATCTACTCAATACAAACCTTTCTGTTTCTCAGCAAGTTGTTCAAGTTTTGAGACAGATATTGCTTCGACAGGGCTCTTTGGCTCAGCAATCTTCAGAGGACTGGGTTTGTCAGTCTCTTCACACTTAGGAGCACCTAAGTAGTTGATAAAAAAAGAAGTCACTGAAGATTATGTTTTGCCTTCGAATTTTTTTTATTTTTTTTCCTGTTGAATTTTGGAAGTTTGATGATATAGCTGACAACTTACAAAAAGCTTGCTAGATTAAGTATTCCAGTTACCTTGCTGTCAAAAAAAAAAAGCATTAGAATACACAACCTGTACAGCTAGACTTCTATCTTATAGTCAGAGTGCAGCCACTCAAGAGCAAAAAGGGAAAATTTAAAACAAAACAAAAAAATCCACCACAAAAACCACACACCCAAACCCAACCCAAGAGCAGAATATCATCCTGTTTTTCTAGAAACATATTTGATAGCCTGTTTGCCATGTCTAGAAGAAGCACTAAGTTCACCCTTTTTTCACAGAGAACTGGAGGCTCTTCTACTCAGTAAGCACCAGAAAGTATGTCAGGAGCACCTCAGAATTCTTTTCACACCCCCTGCTATAAGAATTAATAAGGGGATACTGACAAGGGAAGAGTTCCTTCCATCAGATTACTGTGGAAATTTGGATACTCAGGTACAGTACAGATTAAATCTATAACTCTCATTCACTCTCCCTACACTTACCATACATGAAAGTATGAAGCCCCACTGAGAAAGGAAAAGGCACTCTGCCTTGCCAATCTTTCAAGTGGTACAGAAGTGCAGAGTATTATTATCATACAAGATTTAGACATATCAGTAACCAAATAAGAGGTCCAGATCTATACATCAGTGCTCGCAGCCTCTTTTTCTGCTCATGAGCATCAAAGGGCAGTGATCCAGTCCAGTATTAGCCACAGGTGAATAGTGACAGTCCTTACCTGAAGACTCTACACTGGGAGACTTTGCTGGCCTGTCAACTGCTGGTGTATCTTCTGCTGATCCAAAAGTGGTGGAATCTGAACCAGGAGGACGTTTTGGACTAGCCCGAGATTGGCTTTCCTGGCAAAATTAAAAACATAGTACATTCAAGAGGTGATGTTCAGAGTGACTAAAAAAAGCTGCCAGAAAGAAACACATTTTAACACCTGCTAGGAAAAAGAGATTGCCTAGCCAATGTTAAGGAGGATCCTATTTATTTAATGCAAGACATTCAGATGAAATACTACACTAAGTGTTCGTGTTAGGAGCTTTCTTTTGTTTTTAAAGTTATACAAAATAAATAACCACACCTAACATCATCAAAATAATAAGTCATTTGGCTCAAAGCAGTATCATTTGTCTCCTTAACTGATTCTGGAGGAGGAAAAAATCAATAATTTGTTAATAATCACACGAGTCACTTGACAAGCGATTCTGCACAGCCTGGGCATTCACAAATCATAAGGTTTTATTTTTTATTTATATTTGCACACCTATCCCCGTGTTCAGAACACGTTAAAGCAATTCAGACTATCATCTTTTGATAGATGGAGATAACACGTTACCATTTTAGCTTCTGGAAGTTTTCTCTTGGAACTTTCACTTTTTTCCGTGCTCCACAGATTGCCCCTATCAAACCGGCCACGAAGGCACGCAAGTTCTCGTTCACGTTCCTAAGCAAATAAAAGGGGAACGGGGGAAAACTGACAGCTTTAAGATGTCACAATATTTCAAAATTCCTCAGGTAGGTGCAGAACAGTAAAAATCTTCCCCAAGCTTATAAACAAGCTATGAATGTAGCAATCATACCTGCTTAAGCTGAAGAGCTAAACTGGCAGTAGAGGAGTTTTCATTTTGTTTGAGAAGCCTTTCCTGGATTGTCCTTGTATTTGGGGTAACAATGGGTGTTCTGCACCCCGCAGTATTCGTAGCAGGACTCCGTGCACTACGCTCCTGACAGCGCTCCCCGAAGCGTTCCAGGAAGGGCTTAATTCCTGATCCCCCTACAAGGACAATTGTTTTGCCTTGAAAGA
>NW_010323051.1:0-7970 GCF_000700745.2 Antrostomus carolinensis | reverse complement strand
TGAAGGTTGTCAATGAAGCAATTAAGCCGCCTCCTTTACAGATCTTATTCCATTATTCAAGAGCCACCAAGATGATGAAGGGAGTGGAGCATCTCCCTCATGAGGAAAGGCTGAGGGAGCTGGGGCTCTTTAGTTTGGAGAAGAGAAGACTGAGGGGAGACCTAATTAATGTTTATAAATATGTTAAGGGCGAATGTCAGGAGGATGGAGCCAGGCTCTTCTCAGTGATGCCCAATGGTAGGACAAGGGGCAATGGGTGTGAGCTGGAACACAGAAGATTCCACTTAAACTTCAGAAGGAACTTCTTTACAGTGAGGGTGACAGATACTGGAACAAGCTGCCCAGGGAGGTTGTGGAGTCTCCTTCTCTGGAGACATTCAAGACCCGCCTGGATGCCTTTCTATGTGATCTCATTTAGGTTCCTGCTCTGGCAGGGGGAGTGGACTGGATGATTTTTCAAGGTCCCTTCCAATCCCTGACATTCTGTGATTCTTTCTATAAGCTAAACATGAAATGAAAATCACCACAGTAACAGAACACTAAAGTTCATAAAGCAGCAAATTAGAGCAAATAGATGTCCTTCTCTTTAACTAGAGTCTACACATGATCCACCAGTTAGTTGAACTGGTTTGCTTTCTCAGTGTTTTCTCTACAACCAGCCTCACTTGCATCCTTCAGGTAAGTGAGCATTCTAGTACATAAGGCAGATACATTGTCTGGCATTCACCCCACTTTACTGAGCTTGTCTTTTATTGTCAGCATATCTAGAGACTCACACTTGCTCTACTGGTCATCATTTCAAGTTCGGGTGTTAGTCCCAGTTCCTGACCCAACAAGCAGCTGAATTTAAAACTAGGGATGATCAGTTGTTTCTAGAGGAATGCTATCACTGAAAAGAAACATCCTGTGCAAAGTCAGAGCACCTATGTGGCATTTCACTTTGATTTCTTCTAATGTATGCAGACCCTTTACCTCATAGTATCCAACAATTTGAAAGAAGCTCTGAGTAGTCTAAATTAACTCATGTTAGTAGGATACATTTTTACATAGAGAGAAAAGTTAGATTGATTTTGCTCTCAAGAGATCCCAAAGCATGTCCAGGAAAATGAACTTGCAAAATATGGAAGCTGTACAATTTATGATAATTATGACAGACCTCTTCAGGACTTGATCCTCAAATTACAGCAGGAAATAGGCATTATCTGATACGTTACCATAAATTCTTAACTGATACATAGTTTTTAACACAGGACACATAAGCCTAATTTGAATGAACATTTATTGAAGCTGAAAAACAGCTTACCTGGTGTTGTGGGTTTACCCTTAGGTTCAAGTTGTACATGTGTTCCTTTGACTGGCTCTTCTTTGGACTGAACTGGTTGAGGCAAAGCTGATTTTGCTGTTTGTGTACACTGTTCAGCCTTCCGAGGGCTGCAGGGATTCTCTGTTAGCGGTTGTCGTACTTCAGATTCCTTAGAACAGGGAACAGCGCCTCTTGAGGATTGTGTTACAAAATTATTTGGATCCTTAACAAGGGAAAAAGAAATAACTGCATTCTTATTCTCTCAAGAGGAAAAAGAATGAAAGCATTCTGCATAGCGTACTATAGCATAACACACCGATTCCATCAACAACAGAAAAAGCTGAGAACAAGTGTTACAAGCTTTTTGTAATTTTTTTTTTTTAATCCAGTATTTAAAATTGTTTCAGGATTTGATTCCAGGTGCTTTTGCCAGCTACTTTAGGTATCTTCCCATGTTTCCCTAAACAAGACTGCACGTGGCAGATATTGCCATTTCATAAATGGCATAAATTGAGCAATAGGTATCTGGTACTACTCGTTTCAGCATTCTGACTGAATTCTTACACAGCAATAACAATTACAATTTAAGTCAATCAACTATATGAAGTTACAGTGTGAAACCCAATATCTATGTAAGAAGCCTCCCTCTGATGGTCAAAAGAGTAGCAATCAATTACTTTGACATCAACTTTTACAAGACTTATAAGTACACTCAACTTTAAGCCTCAACAAAAGGGATTCTAAGCTGTTTCAGGTCTGCTATTTAAAAAAGGGCACGTGGGACTGCAATAAAGCAAAAGTTGTAAATAGAGGGAGACTGCTCACACCAAATCTTTAAATTCAGATTAAAGAGCTACACATTAACATTCTCCCCCCTCCCCGATACTCAAATCAATTTTTAATCAGCAACTAAATCAGACACTCACCGCTACCTTTGAGTTCGCTGGTTTATTAAAAGAAGCCTCAACAAGCCTTTGAGAACAGGGTGCAGCTTCCTGCTTTACACTGCTACTATTGATTCTAGCAGATGCTCCACTTGTAGTGGACAATTTGGATAAACAAGTAGTGCCAGGCTGTTCTTGTGCATTGTTTTGCTTTGCAGATGGATGACTTAGGTCATCTTCCCAGGAACCAATTGTAGCAGCAAGGTTAGCTAAACGGCCTCTTCTCCCAATAGGGGTGTCACTTGCCAGGGCATTAGACGGCTGCTTAGGTGGAGAAACACACAGATCTTTTGACTGGAGGGGAGACAGAGGAACACATTCAGAGGGATCTGGAAAGAAGAAAACACATTGATTTTGCTAATAAAATATATTGAGATATATTTGCATCTTTTGCTATATGTTGAGTTTATCAACAGTTAGCTACTAGCTCTCAATGCACTGAGACTCATCAAGTTAAGTTAAAGGTCATTACAAAGCCAACACATTTTTAACCAAGCAGTTTACTGGTTTTACATCACTGTTATGATGAGCAAGGCATCACACTAGTAGGGAAAAGATGTATAAAATTAAGCTGTAGTCAACAGTTTCATTATTTCAGGCTTTCCACAGTGCTGTCCAAGAATTCTTTATGAAAAGATCAGCATGCACACACACAAACTTGTCTTTTGCTAGCAAACATCATCAATGCAAACACTGGAAAAATACTGCTTAGCCAGTGAAACATACCCTCGCTGTCCCAGCAGCGTCGCTGTTCTGCCAGTCTCTGCATGCGTGTTTTGACTGAAAGGACCGCAGGAGTTCCTGACTGCGTGTTTGCTTTTCCTTTCTCAAGGGGCTGAACCAATGAATCCCTGTTAGAAGCAGCTACATGCAACTCTGAAGTCACCTCGGGAGAATGATGGCTTGTGGAACCTGAAGGAACTGGTTGTATGTTCTCTGAACTGGAAGCTTGAGTCTCCACATTGTCAGGGCAGAGCCTCTTTGATGGTGATGGCTTTGTAACAGGTTTCACTGTACAGGTTAGAATATTCAAGCAAATTAGTATCCAAAAAATCTAAAATATTTTCAGAGAAAGTACAATATTGTAATGTAAATAAAGCTGTGATTTACAAATACCCTGATACACCTCCCAAAAAACTGCCCTTCCCAAATTCTACCAAGGACAAGGCACCATCTTTGGCATTATACAATTATTTTTAAATATCTTCCTCATTACTTAGAGCATCTGCTCCCAGGTTAAGCTAAACATTAGCCATGCTCAGTCCTAGTGGTCAGGTAACTGCATCCATGGCTGTTGAGTTTAAGATAAACACTAGGGGTTTTAGAATAAAGGAGATGGGACTTGCATCAAACGACAAACTTCATTAAATAAACTTGTTACAAAATACCTTCTTCGTCAGGAAGAGGTGCCTGGTTACCAGTTTCTAATAAAGGCTCTCTGACCCTCTTGGTCTGCGCTGTCGGTCTCATTCCCATCTTGGGCCGCTCAGCCATTTTCTTCTGCAGGTTCTCTCTCCTGGCACGGGTTCTCTCAAGGAGTTTCTGAGCAGTCAGTAAATCATGCGTTACTATGCATTGCAATAAATGTGTTAACTAGTAAAAGTTCAAATTAAAAATGTGTGAATCTCATATGGCACGTATCAAGATACACAAGAGCAGAAATTCATCGTGAAGGCAAACGCAGCTCTCTCGTGTTACCAACCCATCTACTGTAATACAATGCAACAAATTAGTCAGTGTCTGTTTTTCTGACTGGCTCTTCCCTCCTGAAAGAAGAACAAAAACCATGTTTTCTACACTGCCAACTATATGGTTTTTCTGTCTGCCTCCTTTCTCTCCCTGCCATAACCCCTGATGTCGGTACTTTGATTTCACCATTGCAATATCCACAGCTTCTCCCATTGTCAGCAAGTACCTGTTGGATAACAGGTGACTCCTGACACTGCAGCACATTCCAAGCTACCTTCTCACTATCTGGTTGATCAGGACATGTTTGCAGGTTACCTGCAGTGATTTGATCTACCAGACAGACATTTTGGCTGTAGCATTTTCTTCACAAAGGCAAAGGTTTGGGTCTTTTCACAGAGCCACAAACTTCAATGAAAACTGATGAAGCAGTTCAGTTTGAGACACCTTCCCTTTTATTAAGAAGTAGTGAAGCTAGCCAGTAGGTTCCAAAGTTCTGGTCATTCAATCAACCAGTGTCTCCCATTAGCTTGGCTTTCAAAGGAAAACAGGTTAAAGAGACACAAGCAATAGCAAAATAAATTAAAAAAAAATCTATAGACCCTGAAGTACATTTGGTTTGAAATTTTTTTTTTTTTTTTTTTTACTGAATCATCACATGAGTCTTGAACTGTCAAATCTTGCTTGTAGGTTTTTTTGACACATTGCTAAAGCATGTGGTCAAGTCACTTGATTGGCACTAACCCTCTAATAAAATAAACAACATTGAAGTGGTTGTCACAGGGTCATAAAGTCAATTAATTAAATGTGTGATTGTTAAAAAAGAAATGTTGCTATTACACCTTCTAAATCAAAATATGTGTTTCTCTTCCTTAAGCTTAAGTTTTACAAACAGACTCATGTTTTAACTGCTTGTCTGAATAAACAGTCTATTTATCACAATATATCTGTATACAGAAGAATATATAAAGATATAACAACATCCTAACAACATTCTCTTTCATTCCATATCCATTGGAAATTTGAGTACCATCATATTCCATATAAAGCAGCTGTTTTAGTAAGTGTTCCACACCAATAGAAAGTGATTCCTTACAGCATCCAAGTTTGAAATAGGTTGTGGGTTTTTTTTCTTTTCTTTTTTTTTTTTTTAAATACTGCATTCATAAATCATCACACCTCAGTTTGATTACATCTAAAGGTTACTTAATTACTCCTTTGATCTAGGTTTTAAGGCACTTTAAGACAAGAAATTTTGTGATTGAACTAAAGGCCTTTAGAGGGAAGCATATAAACTGCACTTGTTTGGTGGCACATAAATTATTGTGAGAACTGTGCCAGCCATTATCTGTCCTGTTGCAGAGCAATTAAATACACATTTCACATTTTTAACTGTCTAAGGCTGAAGTCTTCAACAATGTTCCATTGTGGGGCAACACAGGACAAATAGAATGTCAGTCTCAACAGCTTTTTTTGTGAAAGCAAAAATCAGCTTCTGGAACTTCTATAGAAGAGGAGGATTTGGGGGGGGAAGATACATGGAATGCCAGGAGTGCCTTCAATGCAAGTTCCATGGTAGTTGCACCTATCAATCAAATTTCCTTATTTCAACCTACAAAAGGCAGAGCTACAAAGTGCAGGTAATACCCACACAAATAAAAACTTAAAGGCTATATAAATTCACTGTTCTTCTTGCCCAAAGTTGATTATATCTTCCACAGTGGTATTCCTACAATGCTACTCAGATGCAGCCACATTCCTTTCTGTTTTGTTAGTTCAGTGAAATGGAGTTTCAGTTGTTACAGAGAGGGTGTCACTTCCCAAGAACGCACGCCTCTGGTGTTCAACTCCAGCTCCTATTGGCTTTTTGTATCTCAAATTTTCCATGCAACTGCTGTAATTCAAACTCTGCTATTACGCATGATGAGTAAGCCAGTCACCAGAACTCGAGACTCAACTTTTCAAGTTCATCAGCAGGGTATTTGCTACAAGAACATTCTCCAAGTGTTCTGAAAAGGCCTTCCCACTTTAATTGTTGATGAACAATCTTGCTTTTTTTTTTTAAAAAGTATGTTTTTAAATATGTATTTAGCAGCATTAGAGAAGATACTCAGGCCCACACATGATTACAAGAATTTGTTTTAGCTACTCTGCTTTACTAGCAGAATGCAGCACAGGGAGAAAATTTATCCGTGACACTGAAGGAACAGTTAACCTCAAATTACTTCACATACACAAGTTTTCCCCTGAGCAACTGCATCACTGACTTCTCTTTGGTCACCCACCATGCTAAGAAGCCATACTTTGCTCTATGAATGCTACTAAGTACTTCAAAGTATAAGATAACCTAATTGCTAACATTCTGCTATACTAAACATAAAACCTTTTGTGAGAGGAAGGTGAATTATACAATCAGCTATCAACCAAGAGTGACAAACAGTACGTTCATTGTGATCCTAAAAACAGTATCCACTCCACCATCTCCTCAGTGCATTCTGTATTAATAATTTGGCTGAGATTCAGAAAGTTATTAGGTTTCGCTTGCAAGATTAATAAAAAAACCCATTATTTCAGAACTCTTACTTGAAAGTGCTCCACTGAATCTCACAGCAAGATTTATTTGAACTTAAATTCACCGAGACCAGGACAAAATTTGCTACTGTAAAGTGTTCAGCAAAAACTGAATTAACAGCATGTTTTGGCAAATTAAGGCTTGAGTTACACTGCTTTACATAATCACTCACAATGCCTCACCAGTTCCCTACAAATAACAGAGTAGGGTAGTTTGTAGACAAAGATTACCCAAAAATAGTTAAGCTAAGGAAAGGTTGTATTAAAAGAAAAAAAAAAAATCAGAACATAAAACCTTCATAGTTGGTGGTAAAAAGCTTCCTTGTCAGAAAACTTTAGGAAAGTTATTAAACTTCAATACTAATAGACTAATATTGGTCAGATTTTTACATAACAGGGGAATGTCCTCCACAGCAAAAACATTCTTGATAAGGCAACATTTTAGGCACTCTGCAGCACTAGCCAACAATTGAATTAAGTTTACTCTGAGGAGTGGCCTCACAGTTGGCCACAGCTTTCCAAAGTCAGTTATCTGCAAGGAGGGTGTGTTGAGGTTGGAATATCTCCCAGCATGCAAAACCGTTTTAAACTTAAGTAGTGTGGACTCGAAGTTTATTTAAGACTAGTCAGATCATGTCACTCACTACCAATTAAGGAAGGAGGTTTTAGATGTTTATTCTTAACAAGCCTTTATACGGGGGTAGGGTAAATCTGCTTTGGCATAACCCGTTTAGTAAGTATGTCCAGATCAATACCTTTTGTTCAGTTTTAAAAATCAGATCTGTGCAGTCACCTTATTTTGGGCACTCAATTTATTTAAAAGTATGCCAGTTTGATATACAGATTGTTTTCAAGCAGAGGAGAGAGTATTTCACCAACATATTTGATTTCGATTTGTTTTTTTAAGTAGTTTAGGTTTTTGTTTAGGTAGGCTGTGGATTGAAGGCTGTTTTTACCATGACATTTCTCAAAGCAGTCACAAGATAGCTCCACACACAGCTTCACACCTCACACATAAAATCAGAGTACAGCAACTTTAAGAAACATCCAACCATCATATAGATTAAAAGGGGTCAATTCCATTCACTTTGTTACAGTTTTGCCTGTGTAAAACTCAAGCACACACAGGCAAATCCACCCTAACAAACGACTTCTTTTTAAAGAAGAAAATGAGGAACTGTGTCTGCCAAGGAAATTGACCAATGGTAGGTGGAAATAATGTCCACTAGGACGCATTTTTAATCAGATGGTGGTTGCTTTGGGCAAACGTTACACTCGGCCTTTAGCCAAGTCGATCCCGCTCCCCTCGGCTTCCAGGGCCCCTTCTGCTTCAGCCCAAAACCTTACCTGCCAGAGGCACACGAACGGCAGACAGCAAAGCGCCAGGAAACGCACAGCCTGGCTTAGAAAAGGGCCTTTCCTTGGCAAACCCTTCCATGAACCTCCCCTCTGTCCTCCCCGGGCAG
>NW_010323050.1:0-19522 GCF_000700745.2 Antrostomus carolinensis | reverse complement strand
AAATCCCCCCAAACACAAAAACAAACTCTGAGACAGCATATAAAGAATGAAGGTTGATGAGTCTATGCCATTATGTTCAATGGGAATTCAGTCTGAATAGAGTTACAACCTAAATGCGTAGGCAATGTAATTTTGAAGTAATTTCTGTTGGTCATTGTGATTTTTTCAGGACATATTTTGGAATGACACTTGGTTTATGTTGTTCTGGAGGCATGTCAAATCTATTTTAGTAAGCTTGTTTAAACTGGTCAAGAGCTTTTCTACTATATTGTAATGAACTATCTGAACTCTTCTATTATGCAAAATATTTAGCTTGTGTGTGAAAACTTGGGAGTTGGTCTGCAGCTCAGCAACAGTGGTAAGTAGTTTACTGGACAACATCTCTTTCCTGTGTCACTAGAGATGGAAATGGGCGTTTGGGTGACTTACGGCTCAGGAAGTCCGAGATTCCAGCTCAGATTTTACTCAAGGAAATGAAACACTCTTTAGAGAAAAGCCAGGAGATTAATCTGCAAACACACTGCATGGTTTAAGGAGCAAGTAGACAACTAGAATAAAGGCAGATGGAAAGAGGTGAGCTTTGACCTTTCTCTATGCAGCTTTTACAAGCTTCTCCACAGACTTTAACTCCCTAACACCTGATTTCTATAGCTTTTGTATATTTTAAATCATCAACTTTGTGCAGCTGTTCCAATTTTTATTTATCTTTGAGAATTTTGCAATGACTTCAGGCACATACTTTTGATACTGTTTTCCAGAATACCACAAATGGTTTGAAACAGGAGCTGAGAATGACAATGTCTCAGCCACAGCAGCTACTCGTGTCCTCTGAGCCGCTGCTCAATCTGTGTGACAAGAGAGGGCTTCTAATAAAAAAGCTGTTTTACTGTGTACATCTGATTTGTTATCCTGATTTACAAAAGATGATGAGTAATCCTCTCCTTTGGATTGGTTCTGAGACATAGTAAGATGTCTAGAAGCTTTCCAGCAGCAAAGGTTTTAGTGTAGTATTCTAATTTATATTACAGTGTTCTGTTTAGCATAACTCAGCTTTACAAATTGGCTGTCTCTGACCTTGCTACTCTCTCATATGAACTGTGATAATGGTGAGGTTTGAGACTGCTTCTTGTTACCTGATAAGGGAAACGTTATTTGGGAATCTGAAGGGCAGCACAGAACAGAGGTCTATCCTCTAGGAGACAGCTTCATGCTGTCTGGACAGCGTGAAACTCACTGGTGGATTTTTTTCAGGCATTAGGGAATTCAGCTTTGTTGAGGAAACTTCCATATAGTATCAAACCACTGCATCAGCTCTTACCTCCCTCTTGGTTGCTGGTATGTGCCTGAAAGTCCTATAGGTGGGCAAAGTCCCTGGGTGCCAGGGTGGCTTTGGAAGTGGTGAGCAGTAAAGCTGCTCTAATATGTGCAGGGTTGTGAGCAGGCAGCTCCAAAGACTTTCTGAATCTCTGTTGTAACCCCCCAGACTGTACTCTCTTCAGTTCCACTCCACTGCTTTTATTAAATAATCTGCCACTGATGTAGCATTCAGCTGGATGTGAAACCTTTAAAGAGCTTTCAGGTGGGGAAGGAAAGCAGTACTGTGTTCAAAGCCAGGACTGGGAGTCTATCAAGCAGCCACTTGAAGTCTTAATGGGACTGGGGCTGTGCTGCTCTGTCCTTTATGTTCATGGCCAAGGTATGAATCTCAGCTGGTGTAACTCAGCACTGGAGAAAAGTCACTGACAGCCTCTTAAAGAAGCATGTGAGGTTGGGCATCCAAAGGGAGAAGTTTGAAGTCTTGACTGCAATAGGGTCTATGCAGGGAGCAGCCCATGGAACAGTGTATTCTGCTTGTGCATGAACTGGGAGCTAGCTGTGCAATCAATAAAGCTTCTCTGAGGTATATCAGTGACTTTACTGGAGTCGCCTGTATGAATGGGGCCAGAATCCATCCATACCTACTCATGCGAACTTGCCATGATACTGAAAGATTTCTGTCCCAAATGTGATAATGAGCTGGTATTTCTTTATTGGTCATGTTTAATTTTTCCATGCACCAGTGTTATTTCTTGAAGTACTCAAGCCAGATAATCAAACTGAGATTTGTGTTCCGGTCTGTGTCCCAGCACAGTGGCCTGGATGAAGTCATGGTGGCAAAGCTCTGGCTGATTTCAAAGAGAGCTGGCTGTCATCCATAGCGATAAACCACCCCTGTCTCTAGCACTAATAGCCTAAAACCATTTTCAGTTTAGCTTGTCTTGCTTTACCTACCACTTTATGGCAAAAGTTTTTCATATTGTAAGCAATTCTACAATGTATATGGCGGTAGTAAAACAAGCAGTGATTCTGTAACTCTTAAAATTCACTTAGAATGATGTCAGATTTGGTTTTATCTTGTATGATTTCCAAGGGAAAAAAGTATTAAAAGTTTTGTGTTTGAGCATTTTCCTTAAAGAAAGTTCTTCTGACAGATGTAATCTCTTATTTGATCCTGCTAAGTATATTTCATTTCTCAAGCAATGTAATTATATATGTTTAAGGGAACTAATTCATATCCCTTAGAAGTTGAATACTCTTCCCATCAGATACTGAAAATTTACTTCAGATAACTTTGGCTTGTTTGCTTTTGATTTTTAAGATTTTAAAATGTAAATAAATTATGAATCATTTCGTATCTGGAAGCTTTGCTGTAAGAAGCTCTAGGTAGTTTTTCTGAGAAAAGAGAGGGAATATGTTGAGGTGTGTGTGGGTGTGTGTATATACATATATTAATATATATATATATACACACATTTGCCTGTGATATATATACACATTTGCCGGTGAGCATTTATACGTGCATATAAGTATGTACACATAGACACCCACACAGATATCAGTGCAGAACTTCAGTTGCAGGATTAGTGCCATCTCCCTAGCATCTTGTGCTGCCCCAACACCAGAGGAGGACAGGTCTTGTAGAAAATATAACGAACAAATTTACAGAGGAAGGAGGCAGTAAGGAAAGAGAGTAGGTGAGGATGATATCACAAGATTATATAAATTATCTGTGGGCCCAGCATAGTGTTTCTAAATCATTAGAAAACACCTTTAATAAGGAATGTGGGTTGTTCCTGGCTGCTGCTAACATGTAAGGATCATTATTTGGCTGATGGATGTAGCAGCAGAAGCAGGTCTTGAGGAGAGATTTGAAAGAGAAGATTCCCATCAGATCTTTTTCAAAGGGTACATTTTCTCCTTTAAATCAGTTGGAGTTCCCAGAGCTGAAACATTAATAAGCATCTTTTCTGATGAAGTTCAGAGCCCCACAGCACTGGGAGCAGGATGAAATTAAAACTTGAGAGATTTGCCATACACTCAACCACACAAGGGCTCACCCTTCCAGAAGCTGCCTCATGTTTTCTGGACAACCGTTGTGTATAAATGAGACATGACTGTGCAATGTAATTTGCCTGCTCAGCCTGTCCTGAGAGTGTTTTTCAGGATTACATGGTGCAGGCTGCAGTTGGGGGAGTGAGCTGAGGAGGTCAATGCTGCCAGTCCTGGCAAGCAGAGGACTGAGGAGTTGTAAGTCCTGCAGCAACTTGCCAGGTCTCTGTTCAGGGCAAAGCTTTCAAAGTACTTCAGGAGGGAAGATGCTGTGTTGCTAAGCCTGATTTCTCAGCTCTGTAAGAAAACTCTTTCAGAGTACACATATGCAGCACAGAAGTGCATGGCACTCTTCTTGCTGGACTATATCTCAGGAAGATAAGTCAATTTAGTTCAATTTTCAAATCTCTGTTAAAGCCTTAACTTTAAGGTCAAGGTAGTAAATTTTAGTTAGAGATGGATGGAACAGGTAGGAGTTGGTTGAGGGGTTTTTGTTTGTTTGTTTGTGTGGATGGGGAATGAGGGTTTCAGTCAGTTTGTCTGCTGCTCTTTTCCTCCTCAGGGAGATGGCTCCTTGCCCTCGCCCCGACTCTGGTATGGGATCCCTCCTATGGGCTAAAAGAATTCAAAGAACAAAGTGTTCCAATGCAGGCTTCCCACGGAATCATGGACCTCTTTGGGCACAGCCCCCAGCTCCAGCATGGGGTCCTCCATAGACTGGAGAGAAGTCTCTGCTCCAGTGGACCTGCTTCCCCTGCTCTGGCATGAGTGTCTCTGGAGTCTTCTGCTCTCTTGTGAGCTCTCTGCATAGTCACAGGTGCCTTTGGGCACAGCCTCCTGCTCTGGTGTGGGGTCCTCCATGGGCTACGTGTGGATATCTGCTCTGCTGTTGAACCTCCATGGGCTGCAGGGGAATCTCTGCTCACCTCCTCCCCCTCTTTCCTCGCTGACCTGGGAGTCTGTGGTTGTCTCTCTTATATCCCCCACTCCTCCCTCCTCAGGCTACTGTGGTCTTTGTTGATGTTCCTAATCATTCTCCCTTGCCAAACTGGTTCTTCCCCTCATAAATATGGATTCAAATAGGTGTTTCCCCATCACTGATTGGTTCAGCCTGAGCTGGAGGCAGGTCTGCCTTGGAGCTAGGGTTGATTCTCAAGGCTTCTCACAGGGGCCGTCACTGTAACCTCTTCCCCCACTACCAAAAACTTCCCCCCCACAAACCCAAAGCAAAGGTAAAAATATAAAAAAATAATAAACCCCTACAAATTTTGTGAAAATAGTTGGTCAGGTAGAGGAAGCAGAAGGTTCATGCCTCATTGGGGTGAAGCTGATGTTGAGTCATGTTGCTTAGATATCAGAGAGTCCAGAGAAGAGCTCAGTCTTGAGATATAGATCTGCAGAAAACTCAAGTTTCATCATCTCTGCTGCTCATAGAGCTAGTCATTTAATTTCTCTCTCCTGAGAGGAACAATGAACTGTTATTCTTTATTCCCAGTGTGTCATTGTTGTGTTTGAACCTTCCATTTATTTATTTATTTATTGTATTGCACTGTCAGTTATGATTAATTTAGGTTTTATTGATGCCGCTTATTGCCTAAAAGACTTCTGACTATGACCTCTACCATGTGGAGTCCGTCACCTGGGTTTTCTTCACTGTCTATTTTTATGTCTGTTCATTTATCAGAGAGGAAATAATGGCTGTGGTCCTAAGTGAAAAAATAACTACTAATGGATTAGGTTGTATCAAATGGATTGTGAGACTGAGATAACCAGCCAGAACACGGCTGAGGTTCTCAACTGTAACCACAATAAACCTTCTGAAATTTATTGCTGGTAGAACTGAAAGTCATAACCCAGAGAGGAAGGTAATGGTTAGACAGACTCAGATTGACTATGGAATAATAGTCCCATTCTTTTTTACTTTTTTCCTCTCTCAGCTAAGAAATAAACCTTTAACATCACATCTTTTTCAAGACATCGTTTGAAGATAAAAATAAGTGATTTTGTTGACATACAGATCTCAGGGGAAATAGAGTTTATCAAAAGAGGTCAAGAAGGTATCTGCATTTTGGAAAACCCAGATTAAAATCTACTGTCTGCCAGTGTCCTTCCAGATGGCAGAACATGCTAAAGAGTAAGACTTGTTTTCTTCCTTTATAAGTAAGTGAAGTAAGCTATGAATTTAGATACTTCCTTTAATAAGGTCCCTAACTTGTGCTTTGGAAAAAGGCGGCAGTAAAGCTGTACTATATCAGAGTTATGGGGACATGTCTCTCTGGTTCTCACTGGACAAACTTTCAGCCTGCATGACCTCAGATTTAGTAGGACTAATAACATTTACTATCTACCGTTTTCATAAAGTTTTGTGGATTTAAAATTCTACAGTAATTCCTTTCTTCTGTCTCAAGGCATTAATGGTAGGTTTGCAATACATTGCCCATGGAAATGATTCAGCAAGAGGAGCATGGTGACTCCTGCATAATAAGCTGGTTTATCTTTTACTCAGATATTTGACTTCTCTCACATAGTATTTTTGTAGCCAAGCCTTTTTGCCAGACCTGAAGAGATCAAAATAGAGATAGAAAACAGGCAGTACGTTAGTGGAAGAAAAGGTAAATAACATGATCAAAGCTGATAAGAAAAATTAGCTGGAATAGTTTTGCTATCTTTTGAAATTTTATTTATTTTGTTGAAAACTTGTTTTGCAGAAAAAAGATGAGACCATGTGGAAACATTCCATTGACTGTTGTCTCCACCTGTGACTTCTATGTCCATTAACCAAACTATTCAAAACTCTCCTAATTTTCAAAGAGAAAAAAAGAGGCTAGTGGGAGAATTTCCAAGTTTCAAAAATATTCGTCTTGGTTACAATGCAAAATTAAAATCTCAAAAGTGTTTAAAATTAAAAATCTTTAGATCACACAGCTCAGGTGAAAATATATGGTGTTTTTGCTTAAGTGTCAAAACAAAATGCTTTGAATACACAAATTGTAACTGTTTTTTTTCCTCGGATAAAAATATACAACAATTTGAAAATTTGTATTTCCTTTCTTTTTAATATGAAGAAATCTATCAGGGCTAAGTCTTTTCTACAGAAATTTTTAGTAAGTCAAGAGTTGCTACTGGATAGGTGGGAATGATTAATTGAAAAATTTCTCACTTCCTCTATGAAGAAGTCTTCGATGTCTTTGATTGCAATTAGGAAGAGCATTCTCTGAAATGGATGAGTTGTGCTTCCTGCTCCTCCTTTCATCTTGATCAGAATGGTTACTGCATGCTCAGAGCTTCAAACAGCCACTGCTATCAGTTTTTAAGAAAACATGACCAAATTAACTGCATAACTTATCAAGATGTTATAAAAATTTCAATGGTAAATTTTTGAAGAACGCTTTGACATATGGCCTCTCTATTATGAGCTAAGTTTAATATGGTATTGAATACATATTAAACTATTTGGTGACAAGGGAATAAAAAGTCATGGATTACTCAGGCCTCTGAATGGCCTGACATGTTTCCCTCTTAGATAACCTTTGACAGTTTCATAGTCAACTGGTAATTGCCAGCTCTGCTGTAATATATCCATCTATTTATTCGTTATTTCATATCAACATGAGCCAACCCCCTACTGACCTAGTGCAGCCCAAAGGTGGAACGAAAAGGCAGACACACCTTGTTTTGTTCTGCTTGAAAAAAAAAAAAGAAATTTTCTCTAGAAGGACAGGATCAAGCAATATTGTAATGGCTGTAGCCAAAGTAGAACCACCGAATGTGTCATTTTGTCAATGTGCGCTAAGATTTGTCTAGTTTCGGAGTTAAAATAAATCCACCAGCAAAATACCATTTTTTACCTTATAAACTTTTCTGGCTGTTAGCAGACTGGAGGGCATTTTTCATCTAGACTTTAGCAATCAAATCAAGCTGATACAAAGGTTTACTGACTATAGTGCATGCTTACTATAGCTATCGTTTATTCAGAAGGTTTGCCTCTACTCAGTGATTGTGTTTAAAGTATAGATGTATTTAAATCTGTATAACCGCTAAGTTGATTTAAGTATTAGTTGATACCACCTATAAATATATTAACACCTTTTTATTGATATAACTGTGTCTGCTTGAGCAGGTTGCAATAGTTTAGTTAAATAGGTTTTGCTATCAAGGTAGCTAAATGAAGCGGGAAAAGTAAATGCTAGATACAGAGAAGGACAGGTAATTTCTGTCACTGTGAAAACTGCTGTCTTTTCCAATCAACAGCAGATTCCTGTGAACAGAATAGGCATTCTTACAAAAACTGCAGTAAATGAAATGTTATTTTTAATGATAATGATGCTATTTGCTCTGGAGAACTCTTTGCTCTTACAAGATCTGGTTTCCAGTCCTGTCTATCAGCCTTACATTTCTCTGCAGCAAGAACATTAACTGAGTCCTATAAAGTTAGCATTTAACGATCTTGGGGATCATTCCTTCAGAAGCTTGCATGAGCTTTTATTAGTAGCAGCATTCTTTGTTGACATGTACTTGCACTACAAGATAGGGGTGATTTTCCCATTAGAAACAAGGAATCCTTAAATTCTTTTTTATTCCACCCTTGCTAAAACACAGTATTGCCTAGGCTGTGTGTAGGCTGCATTTTCACCCCTGGGGAGTTACTAGACCTGCAAAAAAGAAAAAGTATGACACTAATTGAGTTTTCTTGTTCCTTTTGAGTTTCAGCGTCATGACTCTGCTTGGGCATCTGGACATGAGTTTGTTCTCACTCCTGCCAGGGGACCAGCTCCCACATGCCATTCCTCTCTCTGCCCTTGCCCGCTTCCTCTTCACTTCCCTCTCAGAAGTCACTTTTCTTGAAACAGGAGAAAGCTATTGGCACATCCTGCTGCTCTGAGGGCTGTTTGCTGACCGTCTTTGCTCTCAGAGGTGGGTGACATCTGCTTTCTTTCGCAGGCTGGCCAGAAGGCATCGGCCAGAACTGGCATCTTCCAACTGAGTCCTTTGCACCACCCCAAAAGGCAGGAGGAGAGATGTCCCTGTGCTGTGTAGGTAACAGACAAGTAGGGCTGTAAAGGAGAAAGGACTGAGGGGAGGTGGTGGAAGATGGAGCAGCTGGGGCAGAGCCCAGGGCCACCCACAACCAGCCTGCTCAGCTGGGACAGGGCACTACAAGGCTGTTAAATCTTGCACTGTTGGTGAACGCTGGCAAAGGCATCCAGCTGGCATGGCTCTTCTCTCCCCTGTAGCAGAGACTATAAATTACAGTTATGCTTTGAGAATGACTTATGGTTACCCTGTTTATCTGCCTGTTAGAGGCATTCTGGTTTTTTGCCTTTAATAAAAATATTCCTTGTTAAGCCATTTGTTTCCTACCTGCCAGTGGGGACAGTTTGCTCACTGAGTCATTTGCACTGCTCATTCCATCAGGATAATTTTCCCTGGTTTCTAGGTGAGGACTTGAATGGTGCTGTAGCAGTGATTTACAGTTTCCACTCAGATCCTGGTATATGGGCGTCCTGGTTTTGCTGGGTGAAACCACCACAAAGGGTTACAAAATAGCTCATACCTATGACAATGTGGCCCGCACTGTTTATCCAGTGCTTGTTTAAGCACTGGTGGTTACTATTGACCACCAAACTCACCCAGATTCAAAGTGACAACTGGAAGGAAAAAGCCTCTGTATCCTACTACCAAACTGAGGATGCCAGTCTATGCCGGGGGAAAGTGTTCAGGAGACCACCAGACTGAACAGCTTGGAAGGTGAGCTTCCTGTTGTGCCTTGTCCTGCTTTACTGGCAGAAAGGCTTTCCATGAAACAGGTGCAAGGAGTATGTTAATGTCCTTTCATGACAGAGATTTAAATCACAGATTTTTTTTTTTTCTTTTTGTAAATTACACAGAAGGTTGTTGAATATCTACAAGAGCTTCTAAACCTGCTTAGAATTTCAAAACCAATTTTAGATTGAAGAAAATAAATCCAACAATGAAGGAAAATATTCAGGGAAGGAGGAAAAAAGTTATATGTCACTTTAATATTAAAGTTAAAAGGCTTTGATGGTGAGGAGAACTTTGTAGAAGAGAAATGATGGAGGTGACAAATCTTTAAAGAAGGGAAAATGGAGTGCTATTTTTAAAATTCTTTTATTCTTTTCAGATTGTGGTATTTCACAGAGCCTTACAGATGACAAAGCAGCTGCTTCCCCTGTGCTTGACTGAATGCTTTCTCCACACACCGTTGGGTTGGGGTTTTTTTCTTTTTGTGTCACATTGATCTTCTCTTGTTGTGCTGCCTCTAACGTTCCATTAGGTGCCTCTGGCTGCCAATACTGAGGGAGAAGATCAGATTCTTGTGGGTAAACTGCCATTAGGCTCTTCCTGACATGATTTATAATATTATGATCTGTGTCTACTTTTTGAAGATATTTTGAGAGGGTAGAATCACCTTATTAATGTTTTTACTACTAGTACTGAAGGAGTTTCTAGGGGCCCTTGTCCAGATCTGTCATCCAGGTGTTGCACAAATGGATATTAAAAGGCAGCACTTACCTCTCAGAGCTTATCTTCAAACAGATGAGACAGAAAAGGCAATTGTTATCCACAGTTTGCAGCAGGTACCTAAAGCTCTCCAGTGCTGGACAGAAAAATTTGAGCAAGCTCTAAACAGAAGTAATATGGGCAAAGGAGAATGATACTACATCTATCCTAAAATAACCACCTTCTCACAACCTCTAGGGTGAAGTGACATCTTAAAGCAGTAATACAAGCTACCTACAGTGGCTAACACCTGAAAACAGAATTAATCAGTCGTATTAGCCTATCGGACATCTCTCATTCCTACTAAAGATGTCAGTCGCTGCCCCCCAAAAAATCAAGATTACCTGCTCACCAGTTTTCAGGGGTACACCAGTAAAGCTCATGCTGCCAACACACTGCAGGGCAACTCCTGTAAAAATGTGCAAAATAGCTTTATTGTCCTCCCTTGGATCTTCCCTTAAAATAGCTCTTTGTGTCTGTAACTTCTGCCAGGACGTGGTGATGATATGGCCACTGGTGTGTGGATGCTGTTGTCTGTCATGTCAATCAATATCATCCGATAGGTTCTTATGTTCCTGTAATGGTCTGTTGTTGCTTCACTAGGGCTGTGGGTGGCTACAGCAGTATTTCCATTCTGTAGAGCACTTCACACAGCAGAAACTTAGTAAATGTTGGGTTTCTAGGTCCTGGGGTAATACATGTATACATACAAATAATAATAACAACCAACAAGAAATCTTTCTCCAACTCCTTCTCTGTGCTTGCACACTCAAAAACCCTCCCTCTTCCCTACTCTTTCTGCCACCCCCAAACACACTCAACACAGCTTGCCATATGTGGAAGCAATTTGCAGCTGTTGATATTAAGGATGCCTGTCTTTAATAATTGAAAAGAATTAGCATAACGCTTGACTTAATTGAGTTTCTGTGGGGAAACAGTAACCTCCAGTGGTCATTTAGAGTCCAGTCATGTTCTAACAGACTTCAGTGACAGTATTAGGTCCTTAATTTATACCTGGCTTTAAAATTTTCCTTGAAGCTCTAAATTATACATTCATAACCAATTTCTCATACAACACATAGCTGCTAGAACTGCACTCCTTCAAAGGTTTATTTTGCAGTTATTTACTTTTGCTAAGGGCTTTGAGATCCAGAAATAAGAAATCCCAATGAAAACGAGAAGTAATACCAATTTTTAGTGAAAAGCACCTGTGCTATAGCTTTTTTTAAGGAAACAGTGCAATTTGTGTAGTGTCTGAACTTGGGTTAGGAATGTAATCTAAGTGCTAAGTGAATAAATCTTTTCTTGTTTTTAAAGTGGGGGACATCCTTTAGTTAGAGGGAAGGCTAAGACTATTTTCTTATCTATTTATTTTTTTTTTTTTAAATAAATTAGAGTCTGAAGTTAGGCATGCATTTAGGACTTGCTCTACTATGAACAGTGAGCAATCATAGGAAACAGGAATGGAAGGCTGGCAAAGTTTTATGTCTCTTTATGCTTCCTATTTATATTAAAGACCCCGACTGGATCTGGTGCAGTACTGGAGCTGCTGTATATTGCTGATAGTGGAAGGATTGCAGGGATCAGTGTGACTTTTCATTTTGCTTCAATGGATTGATAATTACTGCCTGAGAACTCAGAGGCTAAATCTTCAGAGTGCTACCTGGGGTTGCAGCACATTATCTGGACAAGCACAGCACAATTAGCCTTTCTGTCACAGGATTTGCAGGGGGGTTGAGCATATGCCACTGAATATGACATGGGGGAACACAAGTCCTTCCCTGAGGTTTTTAATTTTTATTGTCCACTGGGTGAGGTAAATTATTACCACCATTTGATTGCAGAGTGCTCTGTGTGTTTGTTTATATTTATGCTCCTGGGTGGTTACTCTCAACATAACTACTGCAAACTGCTCAGAGCTTTGAGTGGGTCCCATCTGTCAAAATGGGAATCGAATATATTAAGCTCTCCTCCTCCTCCCTGGGTAGTTTTTTGAGAATGTGTCACTGACAATATTTGGAGCTGAGAGAAGTTTATGGCTGGGTGTGAAAGAGTTTGACTTAGAGCTAAAGCAGCTGTGAGACATCAAAAAGAGAAGGGGTAAAAATCTTGATGTGCCTCAGGGCCTTAATAGCATTGAAGGCTGCACGGGAGCATCCCACCCTCCTCTGAAACGGCCAGCCAAGCCACTGCACTGGCTCCTTAGATGCCTTGTGCCTAATTAGTCCCAAGGCAGCGTGGAAACTGCCTATGTACTTCCTCCTATACCCTACCTACTTCAAGTGGGCTGGTTTGTGGCCCAAGGTGGTGCCCTTTGTGGCCCAGGAGTATGGGAAATGAAGAGCAAAGCTCAGTCTAGCACTGAACAGCTTCAATGAGGTCATGGTGACCCTACTGGAGAGATTCAGCTGAAGGTGCATGCTCAGGGGGATGGAAAGGCAAAGGGAGAGCAAGCAGAAGGAGAAGATCTTGTCTGATGGTGGATAGGCAAGATGCCTGTTCTATCTATACCTTTCTAGGTATAGAAAAGCTCTGTTAGCTTACCCCCACCTCCTGCTCAGACAACCATCCCCTCCTGCTTTTTGAGGTGTGTCAAACTCACCCGAAACCCACAGGCTCATCCTTGTTGCTGAGGTCTCCCCTTCCTCCACCCATAGCGAATCTGGTCTACCTCTGTAGTGAAACCAAATTCTGCTCTTGCTGGATAGACCACCTGGACTGAAGGCATGTGTTTAGAGCTCACACGTAAATGAGGTGGTGCTTAGCCAAAGCAGGAAAAAGAAAACACTAACAAAATGAAATTAAAGAGGAGATAGCAGATGAAAGTAAAAAAAAATATATATATAGGTGACAAGCTGTGATTAATATCATAGAATCATAGAATGGTATGGGTTGGAAGGGAACTTAAAGATAATCTAGTTCCAACCCCCTGCCATGAGCAGGGGAGAAAATAGGTAATGAAAAGAGGAAAGTTAAATTATGAGAAATTAAAAAAGACCATAGGCAACCATTAGACCATGAAAGATGACAACAGCCAACACAGCCAACGTTAGTTATGCTGCAGCTGGCTTGAGCTGAGGGAGAAAGCAGAGCTGAAATGTATGAACTGTGAGTGCTGGTCTCTGAGTCCTGCTTTCTTTCAATTAAGGATTACTTCTTATATTTGTTTCTTCAAATGAGGGCCACAAAACCCAGATGAGGATTTACTAACCCTTTCCCTTGATTTTTGTTTTTTTTCCTCTAGAACACTGTACTCTAGAACACTGTGATAGTTATCATTGGCTCTCCTTAAATGGGTCATTTGCAGGAAAATTGTGGTGTATGTATCTGTCTAAGATACCAGCTAGGTGATCACTCAGAAGACAATCAGTGATGCTCTCCTGGAAATCAGACTATGTACCAAAGAAAGCAAAAGATATACTGGTGAGATTCATGGGGTGGGTGAGGACATATTCCAAATTAGAGACTAGTGTCAACATGAGGTGATACATGGAACAATGATATTGTTTTTTTTTTAAAGTAGATGTGTTGTTCTCATTTGCTTTTTGAGAATATAAATTTCTGTGTCATCCTACAGGAAATTCATGTTTCAATTCTGCAAATATAATAAAGATATGAGCAGCTCACTGCATCAGGCAAAATCACATGCGCTTCAGTTGGTCTTCACATAGATTACCTATATCTATGATGTCAGGCCAAGAGAAGATATGATTAAAATTTTTTAATATAATATTGTTCATGAAGTCTCAATCCAGTCTGCATTGAGATTCCATGCTACTAGATGCTGCATGAACACTGGAAATATGCCTTCATTTAGATGGTCTTTTCTTAAATTACTGTCAGAAACAGGTCATTGTGTAAAGAGCAACTCAATACAGTTCTACCAAGCACTATACCCCTCAGTTGCAAATGGGAAGAAAGCTCTTAGAATCAGCCTTCCTATACTGTAAGGTAAATAATATCAGTATTCTTCAAGACTAATCTGGAAGTGTACTGAAATGAATTGATTGTATTTCTGTCCTGGGAAGATTCCCTGACAGTGTCTGTGGAACCCAATAAAAATTGTAGTGGTTACAAAGCTGTATGTGAAAATCTCTTTGGACTGCCATAGAAGTCCTATAGGTTTTTCAAGGCTCCTACTCTTTTTTTTTAAAAAAATTAAAAAGTTATTGATTTCAGAATTTAGTTTCTATATATTAATGGCCCATTTGGAACTGATGGAAATCAGTATGGTATTATTGTGTACAAGGCCATACATAAATATGACTTTCTCCGTGGTTAGGAAAGATTTATGTCTGTTCAGTCTCTGCTTCATCTTTCTGCTTTCTGCATAGTCCAATGGTAACATAAATAATATTTAAACAATGCACTGACTCACTTTTGTCCATGTTTCTGGTTAGTTAAATTATTGATAAACACTTGGTGCAAGACTCATTTCAGCTAACTTTGGCATTCTGTAGTGCATACATTTATATCTGGTTTAGCTTTTTAGGGCTGTCTTTATAGTCAGTGTAGGAAAAACAATCCTAAAGGAATGATGCATATCATGAGTTTTAGGTACATTCCTTAAATGAGATGAATTATGCCTTAAAAATACTCACATTTCTCCAGCAAGCTACGATGCAGATGTCTTAAATTGCAGAGATGAATCTTACCCTTTGTTCAGTTTGTGTAATTTCTGTGTGTATCTGAATCATTACTTAGGATCCTGTTTAGCCTGAGGTAGCTGGGGGCACTATTCTCCTCTGGCTGAAGGTGCTTCAGGGAGCGAGCTCCCTTCATGAGCACCTGCTGACTGCTAAAATAGCTTCTGCTTTTTATGAGTGTTCTCGGTTGCTTTTGTGAAGGCATCTAATTCTGCTCATGCTATGTTAAATGCCTATCAGATTCAATCTTTCCAAAAACGTGGCAGAAGGATGCTTAATGTCATGACTCTGGTTTCTCTCATGTGGGAAAAGGGTTCAAGAAGCTCAAACAGTTCCTGCTGGGCGGGAGCCAGAGCAGCACCTCTGGCATGGAATGGACTAGAGTTAGATAGCAAAGTACCTTGTAAATGTGTCCAGAGTTAAGCAATAGGGGGGAAGGATTTCTTAAAATTTTGAGGGTTTTTTAAAATTATGTTTTGGTTTGAAGGTCTGTTAGTTCTGCCTCAGCCTCATGCCATCAGCCCCAGTCCTTTACTGGATGTAGCTGTTAATAATATTTGAATCACAGGGATTTATAGACACATTTATTCTGGAGGAATCTAATCACTGCATTGCTTTTGTAAATGTAGCTGTATCAGAAGCAAACAGTGCATGAATTATATGTCTCAGCAGGATTGATCATGCCCTTAGGAGCTATCAGCAGCACCCAGAGAACAATTACGTTCTCTTGCTCCCAATAATGAAGTACCATTTAGAAACAGAAAGTCATTATGTAAAACTTTGAGAAATGATACAATTATATTACATTACATGTTTTTTTTTTTTTTTATAGGCCTTGCTTATTACATAAAATGTAAATGTCTTCTGAGAGGGAATTCTGTGGTGCTGGTTTCCTACTCTTGTGCTCCAAGGTAGTTTGCCTTTCTGTTAAATAATGAAAGCAAGCTGTTTAGGGTTGGAAATACCATAAATTCTGAAAATTCAAAAGACTTGTCTATAAAAAGTAGTGGTGTCTGAAAACAAGCAGTTATCATATTATTTTTCAGTTAGTTTAATATTAAATAACCTGTTAATTTGCCTGTATCTATTTCATAGTTTGGTTTACCTGGTTATTATAGCCAGATGTAACTCAAAGAAATGAACACAGGCATCATATTTCTAAGGTTATCCATCCTGTATAGTCAGTCTGATTTCTTGGTAATTGTTTACAGGTTTAAGTTTAAGACTTTTTTCTTTCTTTTGCATAATAGTTGGTCTTTGTTTTGCACTCTGGTTTCAACTGATGCATGACAGAAGCTGTGCCATGGAAAGAAAAATCTGTTGTGTTAATCTAGTTTGTGCAGTGTTCAGTAGTCCCAAGGCAGTGCTCTCCTGAGAGGCCAAAATATGGGGCCAGGCCAGGTGCCACGCCCTGCATGAAAGCAGAACTGGGCAGCAGGTAGCACCACAAATGGCCAGAGTACATCTGCTCTTACACAGTCTCTCCTGCTTTATCTATAGAAAGTGAGACTCAGGGAGACAAACTGGTAGGAAGTGCTAACACAGCATTTCCAAAAATCTCCAAAACACTCCTAAATCTTAAGGACTTTTACCTGAGGCTGGAACTGCAGCAAATATGAGACAATGCCTGAGCAGCCTGGCATTGTCTACGTGCATCGCATTGCTTTCACTAGCAGTTCTCAGTTAAACAAGGGAGATATTAAACATATTTCATGTCAACCCCTCTATACCATAAAGGCCTTTTATTTAATCAGGAACCACAGAGCGAAAAGTGTCCAATGCTGGTTCTTAAAGAAGCCCCCAGGATCCCAGAGGAAATGTGAAGCTGAAGAGAGTCTGTCCCATGGAAAGAAAGGTAAGGAAAAGTTTTAAGCACACAAACAGGCTATTATTTAAAGGCAGTTGTTTTCCACACTCCTATTTCTCTCTAAGTAATTGATTGTGCACGGCTTCAGCAAATGCATTGCATCAAGAACTCACTAACATTAGTGGCTTGAACTGGTGTTGATTTCTTTACCCCACAGTCTCCTAGTATTTTCAAATGGACTGTGTTGCATGTTGCTTTTTAAAGTCAATTCAGTGGCAACCACACTATGCTAACAGTGTGTGTGTGTGTGCATGTATGTATTTGCACACAGTGAGAATGGGGCTCCATAGAAAAACCTGGGAGAAGCCTGGCACCCCACAGAGAGCTGACAAGACCTGGTTAATCATTTACATGTTTAAGATTTTGTACTTAAGTCTTACAGCACAGAAGCACTGAAGTAGTTCCCACAGACTTCCTAGTGCTGTGGGCATTTAGCAGCCTCCTGAAGTAATTAATTATGATTATGGTTTAATTGGAATTAAGGCTCTCGAGATGTCGTTAGTATTCAGCTCATGTATCATGCGAGATGAAATTGTATCTCCATTTAGACAATTTCATACTATGACTTTCTTTTCAGTGTTGTTCTTTTTTATAACGGAAACTATCAAAAGCTTAAAGAAACAGACAATTCCTTATATTTCAATCTCATTGAGGCAGGTAGTTTTATAAGTACAGAGATATGAGGCTAGGAAGTCCACATTGGTCTTGCACGTGACAACAAAAGGGGATTCTCTTCTTTCCAGGTGCTTTCGCACGGCACAGACCCAAGGTAGGGGCTGACTTGTAAATAGCAAACGGTGATGCTAGATGAGCTGGGGAGGTGACTGTCTGTTGTTGTCTCCACCTTTTCCTCAGCAATTGCCACCCTGCTATCATATCATTCATGAAGGAGTTCTTCTTCACTCTCTCCAGCATTCTGGGCTAGCTGATGTTGGTTTTTATCTGTACGCTGTATTTGCTCAGCACCTGAGTGATGCGAAAGCCATCTTTGCTGTGCCATACATCCTAGTTTGGGTGTCTGCTGCATGGGAACGAACCATGTATCTGCCAGGTAGATGTTTGTGAGGTTTGCCCAGATCTCCTACTTTGTCTTCTGGGAAGGTTTTGTGGTCCCTGGCTCAAGCAAGCTGCTGTTCAGGGATCAAACCTCCTCCCGCTCTGGGGAGAAAGAGCTGCCCAGGATGCAGAAAGCTCACTCCTGTGAAATACCCAAGCCTTTCCACTTGAAAATGGCCCTTATCTAGGGGAGCCTGAAGGTTTTTAGTACGAGTGGCCAAAAACATTTTTGCAGGAACCCTCTGTGTAGGCTCCTTAGTGCCAGCACTATCTCCTCTTGGCACTGGAGATAACTTTGAGCCTGTAACGAGCTAGCAAGAACCATTGCTGCAAAGTGCTTTGTGTGTATTTCCAGTATGCTTTCTCTTTAAATATGCTTTGTTTACAGAACAAAGTCCTGATGTAAATCATAGTGGATAAGGAAGCCAAGTAGTAGCCCTGTATCTGCAAGCTGCATCCCAATGATGGTAATAAGTGCTACTGTGCATGGAGGAGTGACAGCTCTCTTTGTTGTCTTCCTACTTTGTCACCTTGCCCCTTTTATGTCCTAGGAGCCATTTTCCAACATTTTAGTCACTAGCACTGCTGAATACTTTATAAAAGGATTAAAATTTTAAATAGGTGAAATCTCCCACAGATTGGTCATGAAAGCAGCATGGTTGCATTTTGATGGTATTTTTCTTTTATTTCAATATATTATCATGAATAAAATGCCTTATGCCCTACTAGATTCTATCCAAGCTATTAAATTGTTGTTGAAAGCATTGAATTGCAGAAGCCTGTCATTAGCATCTCACATGAACTGCATTTCGAGGTGGCCTTCAAACTGAATTAAACTCTACCATGGAGAGACATAATGGGATAGCTCAGTGACTGCCCTCTTCCTAGTCATCCCAGGTGCTGACATTGTATGAAACTCAGTGTTAAAAAGCTGCTGTGAGGTGACAGTTGTACAATGCCCCTCATGCAGTACCCCCATCCAGTAGCTTTGGTTCAACCCCATTTTCCATTTAAGTTGTAGAAGAAAGCCAGTAGTAAAACTTGTCAGAAACTGTGGATGCTAAAAAGGTCATTAGGTTAGTCTTCGACTTCTTTTTTTTTTAAAGAGTATGAACATGTAAATAGTAATATAGGGAGACAACTAAATGTCTTATTTTTATAAGCTTTGAACTTTTGTATGTCTCAGCAAGAGCTCCTGAAGTCTTCCCATTTGTTTTTAATCCAATGCTTTCTGAGGTCTCTAGGCATAGAGATGAGAGATTAAGATACAACCTTGTTTCTGAGATGTTGACTCTCTCTGTCCAAATCTTTGTTCCCAAGTTTCTGAGGACCAGGTTATATTGGAAAATCCTCAGACCCAACACTGCTGGTGAATAACCATGACACTTGGAAGAGCTCTGGACACTGAGCAGCCCTGAAATGCAGGAAGCTGTTTCAGTCCCTCAGCTACCAAGTGACCCCCGCTCTGCACTGGCTAAGAAGTGTGAGATGGCTTTTGTTTTCTTTCATGCTGGCTGATAAAATGTCTGTGTAGTTCCAGCTTCCCACTTATTTCTGGAAAGCTGCACTGTGTTTCAAAATTCCTAGCTCTTTTATGAGGAACAATAGTTTTCAAATTATGCGGTGTTTTGTTTTTCAGTCAAAGCCTTTGCTCCTGGAAACAAGTCATTACAGGAGATTATTCCCTTATTTTAGAAAGAAAAAAACCAAACAAACCCACAAACAGATATTAGTTTTAGTAGTTGCAGTGAAAAACTCAAAGTCATGACTCAGATTTACTCCAAAGTCAAATTAGAATGTAAGTCAAAATAAACCAACATTTGTTTTTTAAAACCCAAATTTTAACACAAATTTTTTTTTTAAATAAAGATCTTTTGTCTGCCTTATAGTCTGAACATTTTTAATTGGTAAAGCTGATGTTGATAGGACAGTGCTACACAGAGATATGTGCTCCCTGTGTGTTGTGGCCTTCATTTTAACCCCGCCAACTGTCTGTCCCTCCTAGGGAAACACACTGTGTCTGGTATAACCCTGTGTCCCGATCCGATATCGGGGATCATTT
>NW_010323049.1:0-851 GCF_000700745.2 Antrostomus carolinensis | reverse complement strand
CCACTCCCTGTCCCTCTATGCCATAGCCTGTCCCTCTGTGCCACTCCCTGACCCCTCTGTGCCATATCCTGTCCCTCTGTGCCACTCCCTGTCCTCCTGTGCCACCACCTTTCCCTCTGTGCCACATCCTGTCCCTCTGTGCCCCCCTGTGCCACCGCCTGTCCCCTCTGTGCCTCCCCCTGTCCCCCTCTGCCACTCCCTGTCCTGTGTCCCCACTGTGTCCCCCTCTGTGCCACTCCCTGTCCCCTCTGTGCCACAGCCTGTCCCCCCTCTGCCACATCAGGTTCCCTCTGTGCCACCCTCTGTGCCACATCGTATCCCTGTGCCACCACCTTTCCCTCTGTGCCACATCCTGTCCCTCTGTGCCACTCCCTGTCCTCCTGTGCCACCACCTTTCCCTGTGTGCCACTCCCTGTCCCTCTGTGCCACACTGTGTCCCCTCTGTGCCACCACCTGTCCCCCCTGTGCCACCCCCTGTCCCCTCTGTGCCACCACTTGTCCCCCCCTGTGCCACAGCCTGTCCCCATGGTTGAAGCCAACCTCCAGCCCTGCACCCCCAGCCTCCCAGTTCAACCCATCCAGGGGAACGGCCCCTCCCCAAATCCCCAGCGGGAGGAACGCTCTGAGCCCCCTCCCCAGATTCTGTCCCCTTCCCACCAGCACGTTTGTGTCAGTGCCAGGGCTGGGGGGTTCCTGGTGCTGCAGGGACCCCTCTGTTCACAGCACCCCACCCCATTAACACCCCTGTGGGGGTCAGGGTGCACGGGGACACCCCGCTTTCCCCCAGTTCCCTGGCTATGGGGCTAAAAGACTGTCCTGGTGTGAGCTGGGCCAGAGCTGGTTATGTTCAG